>NW_006239113.1:864948-927147 GCF_000226075.1 Solanum tuberosum | reverse complement strand
ATCTTATCGCTACATTTATTTGCTATTTAAAATTGAAATTAAAAAGACAAATGACAAATAAGTTTCTATATTAGCTCACTTATGAGCAAAATATATTATAACAATCTTTACTATTTTTATAACAATACATAAACTATACTCCCTCCGTCCCATATTAGATGGGCACTTCCAACTTTACACGGTGATTAAGAAATCATTAATACATTGGAAGACTTCACCATTTTGCCCTTTCTTTATATCAATGCACATTGAAATGAGTTACAAAAAATACACATACAATATAGGAATGGTCATATTAATTGTAGGGGTAAAATGGAAAAGAATTAATTAATTCTATCCTAATTTAATAAGTGCTCAAATAATATGAAAAATAAAAATTTAGTAAGATTCTCATCTAATATGGGACGGAGAGAATAACAATATAACTTTATTAATGTTGGGCCCGGGCAGCGCCCGGGCATTCGTTACTAGTATAATAGAAGAGACATCTATCAACAGCATTTATTATCTATATCTATATATTATATAATAGAAGAGACATCTATAAACAACATTTATTTATCTATATATATAATAGAAGAGACATCTATATATATAATAGGAGACGCTTACTTGTCACCCTTCACAGCACCAAGAAAATAATATTTATTATTAATTAAAATAAAATATTTATAATTATATTAAATTCAAATCTATATTCTATATATAATAAAAGGAGAAACAAATCTGTGACGCGTTAGCACCACAAAAATAACAACATTTATTTTTGTGAAAGAGGAAAATAACAAATTACATTAGTAGATTAGTTGGGTTAAACTCCCAATATAAGTAAGTTTTTTTTTTTTTGTATAAAATCTACTAATTAATTTGATTCCAAACATGGTTGATTCTTTGAATATCTCTTGTCATTTGTCAAACGGAAAAATATTTTTATTTTGGATTTTCTCTTTCATAAATAGCTATGATTCTGGTTACGTATACGGTGCCAATATTAATTATCCAAAACTAGTTTTTCCTTAATTTAATCTCAATTTTTATACATTACTAGTATCAATGTACTCCCTATGTCCCTAATTACTTGTCCACTTTTTCTTTTTTTAATTGTCCCTAATTACTTGTTCATTCTGACAAATTAAGAATGGACAAATTTTTTTAAACTATTATACCCTCAATTAATTACATTGAAAAAGGTAGAACTTTTTGAAAATCTTAAGTTTTTTAATTTATCCACTTCACAATTAATAGGGGTAAAATGATAAACTCACTATGTCAATTATTATTTTCTTAATAAGTGTGTCAATTTGAAAGTGGACAAATAATTAGGGACAGAGGGAATAATTAAGTACATTTATAGTTTGTGAGCACTGAGCAGTGATACGATTTTTTTACTTGCCATACATTTATAGTTTGTGAGTATTTGTATTGAAATTTGATTTAATTTAAATTTGTAGTACGTAAGACTTATGTAAGAGACAAAAGCTTCTTCAGATACATTTTTTATAGGAAAAATTGTATAAATATCAAACTATTAATTCAAATTAAATGTTATAGTCATAGTTTATTTTATTTGTAATTTGCAGCAAACATTCCATTTTTTGCCATCTGATTCGGTATACAATTAGTCATTTTATACATTTCGGTATAAAATGTGTTTGTGCTTGTATAAAGCGAGAGAAAAGTGTATATACAAATACAAATATATATATTTTTTCTATACACTTATAATTATGCCCATAAATATACAAATACAAATCTTCTTATACAAATTACAATGTATAAATGAATTTATACAAAACTAAAAAATTTGTATAAAATTGGATGTATCTAGCGAATTATACAAATCAAAAGCTTCAAGCAAACATAAAATTTGTTATGCATCGCAATTATGCAAACTATAGTTATAACATACAAATATGATTTTTATGTTTGCTATATGTGAAAGTTGCTCTTTTTTATATATTCAAAGCTCAAACTGAAAGTTCTAATAATTTTTCAATAATTCTGTTAGCTAACACTAGGATAGAAAATAACTAATTAATCTCGAGATTAATATTAGAATATTTTTTCCCATTTTGATTAGAAAATAAAAAAAATCTAATTCGGGAATTATATTATTATTTTATCTCATATTAAAAATGAAATAATAATCTTAAAATAACTAATCAAGTTGAAATTTTAATATCACACATTATTAAAATATATAATTTTATTAGATTTGTCCTTATATTATCATGCGCAGCATTATTATTGACCAAAAAAAAAAAGTGAGACAAAAAGTTGTTCATTATTCAAAAAAAAAAGATTGATATTCTTACTACTAACAAAAAGACAATAGAAAAGAAAAAAAAGGTACATAGCACTGACCTGCCACACATCCATCAATTAGCTATCACCTCCTCTATTGGCAAACTTTATATCCGTGAAATTTCACGTAATTTGATATGACATAAAATTTTAAAAAATAAGAATCTGAAAAATATTTTAATTTTGATCGAAATTGTTGTTACGATATCAAACTTTATGGATGATCTATTACCCCTTGAACTATTTAATAGTATATTTTTTACTCCATGAACTATTTAATAGTATATTTTAGGTATATATGTGTCCACGTGGACACATTACTATTTATAATTATGCATTATTTTTTATGTCCACGTAGATAAATATATATGTTTAAAATACAATATTAAATAGACTGGGGGTAATAGGCCTTCATTAAAGTTTGGTATCGTAACAACAATTTCGACCAAAGTTGAGGTATTTTTTAGACCCTTATTCCTTTAAAGTAAGTTACTAATGTTTTGTAATTATAATATATTTCATTAAACATACAATTAATATTTTAAATTTAAATTATTATTAAATATAAAAATATATCATTCTTTCTAGACTAACTAAAAAGAAAAAAAATCATATAAATTGAAACATCAGAATAATATATCAACTGTATTGGTAAAATGATAAAAATTGATACATGGCGATCCCCATTTTGTCAGCAAAATCCACCTAGATAAATCGTTTCATTTTGCAAATTCGTTATTATAGATAGTTCCTATATATTAAGTCTACTATATCCATGTGAGATGGATTCATCGCACAGACGAAGCTAGGTGGAGGTTTATGGGTTCGGACAAATTCAATAGTTTTTTTGTAGACTCTATATTTGTACTAGAAAATTAATTAAATATTTATGTATATTAATTTGTGAACTCCTAATAAAGTTAATTGACGGTTATTATCAAAATTTAGAATCCCAAACTCTTAATCCTTGCTTCGTCTCTGAATTTCATCGATCTTCTTATATGGACTTTACCAATTTTATCCTTACAAACTAGCTTTTGAAATTGAAATTAGGCTCATACTCCATATTTTTACCCTACAAACTACAAAGGATGGTTGGCAATAATTAGTGATAATTTTGAGAAGAAAATGTGAATTAATTAACCAAAATTAAGTGATAATACTCTAACAAGCTATGTAAAACACATACTATCATGTTATTAAAATGATAAAATTCAAAAATACTTTGATATCTTATTTATACTCTTAATTAATTTCTTGTTTATTCTTTTAAACTTCACAAATCACACCTAGTTAAGTTATACAATAAAATGATTCTTTTTTTTTTTACTATTTCCTTAATCATATATATTATTCTTTTAATAGAATAAATATCATCCTAGCAAAAATCACATTTATATACTATTTAAATACTCCATATGTCCCTAGTTACTTGTTCACTTTTCTTTTTTAGTTGTCCTTAATTACTTGTCAATTTTGACAAATCAAGAAAGGATAAAAAATTTTTATCTATTATATCCTCAATTAATTACTTTGAATAAGGTAAAACTTCTTTAAAATTTTTAATTTTTAATTCATTAACTTCATAATTAATAGGAGTAAAATGATAAATTTACTGTATCAATTAATATTATTTTTTTAATCGATATGTCAATTCAAAAATTGAGAAGTAATTAGAAATCGGGAGAATAAATAGTCTTAGAAATCGGTTAAATGTGCAATTCCAAAGCAAAATAGGACAAAAGGTGCCAGAGATAAACATACATAGAGAGGAATACAAAGCCCAAGAAACGATTGGGAAGGGGCAGAAAAAAGACACACGACCCAACCCTTATTAGTTGTAAAAATGAAAATTTACGTAAATTTCACTAGTTGAGAAGTTAATTACTTAATATATTTTAATTTGTAATATTATAAATTTTATTAAATTTTGGTGTGTCTAAATACATTTAAATATGTTCAGATATATGTATCTCTGAATTATGTGTAATTGTATCTAAATGGATTTAAATATATATGAGATACATAACGAATCTCGCTTGCGTCTCTCCCCATTTTACTTGCCTCTCACTACATTTCAGTATATCAGGTAGCAAAATCACATGTATCTAAGTATATCTTTTTCAATAGATGATAGAAAATTCTTAATTAGTCGTGAGATACATAATATTTTTAAAATAGATAATAATTATATATATGATAGTGAAGTCAGTGGCGGAGCCAGGATTTTTAATAAAGGGGTTTGAAATATGAGAAGTAAACACATGAACTAGTAGAATGAGGTTCAACATCTATTGTATATACCTAAAAAATAATTTTAACCATGCATAAATAGTATTCTCTCCGTTTCACAAAGAATGATCTAGTTTAACTTGGCACGGAGTTTAAGAAAATAAAAAAGACTTTTGAATTTTGTGGTCCTAAATTAAAGATGTCAAATGTACAAATTTGCCCTTTAATCTTGTGGCCTTAAACATGCCACGTGGTCCAAAGGGGTTGCAAATGGATCCGCCGGTTCACCAATCATTGATGGTTCTAAAACGGCTAAGCCTACATTACATGCAATATTTTTTAAACGAAGGGAGTAAATATTTTCCGCCGAGGGAGTTCGGATGAACCCCTAAGTATATGCTGCCTCCATCCCCAAGTGAAGTATGTCCAATTATGTAATTTCTTCAACCTTTCTTCTTTCTTCTCAAGCATATATCATACCTCATTATTTAGCAGCTCTCCGAAGATCTAGAGGTGAAATCAATTTTGATAGGTGATCTTTTGAACAAAAATATTTCTTTTTTTCTTTATAATTTCACAATACAATGTTCGATATTTATTTTGAAGGTGATTAACATCATAAAATTCAATTTAATTATAAAGTATTTTTTTTTCATAAAAAAAAACTTATTAACTAAATTTTGAAAATTTTATTTTTTTAAAAATGGATAAGTAGTTATAATCTATGTAGTTTTTGGAGGGTTCCTCTTTATCAGTTATCAGACACCTTTTCCTCTGTGAGATGTATGCACATGACTAAAAAGCTGCAGCAAATGCAAATGGATCTCATTTTGAATGTCATGATAGAGATCATTTTATTCCGTGTTTGATTAGAGATATTAAATAATTCTTAAATTATTTATATTTTAGTGATGAAATAATTTATTTTATATACATGATGAAATAATTTGTCTCTGAATAACTTGTTATCAACTAAACAACCTCCTTATAGTTGTGTACTTGTGCTTACAGTTAGACAACTTAACAATTTTTAATTATATATTATATCTTTCTTAAAGTTTATTTAATATATATAATTAATTTATCTAGTATATCGTAAATAAAAATGTTATAATACAAAACTCAGAAATTAAAATTTCAAATTTATCTTTAATATATTTATTAATTTGATCTAAAACACTAAATATAGTGAAATTAGATGCTTTGACTCTTCAAAGTTGGATGAAAGGAAATTTTTGTCCAACATCGGAAGTCGGAAGAGAAGATGGATGACTAGTCACTGCCGTATATTGACAAGAAAATAAAGTTCTTAATTTCATGCCAAAATGTTCATAATATATATATATATATATATATATGAAAAAATTATTGAAATTCACGGTTTATGTTTCCTTTATTTCTAATATTCCTTTCTATTTCTAAAAACCTCTAAAATTTCTTATTTCTCTCTTAATTTTAAATTATTTTATAATGTATCCGAGCTATATATTATGTATTCAGTTTATTTTATAATATATCTGAACTAATTTTTAATGTATCCGAGCTACATATTATCTAACCGATTTGTTTTACTTTTTCAGGGATTAATGTAATTACAAATTAAATAGGGATAAATTATAATTTGATATTAAAACTATGTGATTACTAAAATTTATAATATATATATAGCGGTGCAATGATAGAAATTATTTCACCCTTAATCAGATATTTCGATTAGAACCTTAAATATGAAGAAAATTTTATTAGGAGCGCCATTCTAAATAAAGCCAATAATATATGATTCAAATTTAATTAAAGCTGCAGCAGATGCAACATCGGCAGTAGCTCTCTGTTTTCATTATAATCACTGCATTTTGGAAAACAACACTTCACCCACTAGAGGATAGGATAGGTTCAGCTTTAATGAGAGATTTTAAATTCAAGCGATAATAATATATTTAGTAAGGTTCCGAAAAAATAGAAGGTATATAAATTTTATTTTTATTTTTGTGGTATTGAAAAAAATGGTTTTCAATTCAAAAAAGTATAATCAAAAGATAATTGAAAGAAAATGAAATAACATGTAAATGTGAAAAATAAGATATACTTCTAATTTTATATCAATTGAATTTGAAATTATAATTTAAAATAATGTCCAAACACACTTCAAATAAAGAAAAAAAAAAGAGAATAATAGACCAACCCAAGCAAGTCCAAAAAAGAGTTCACATGAAAGTACAAAAAAGACACACGTCCACCACACGCCAATAAGGCAAATTAACAACCATATCTCTATGCACTTCGTATGTAAAAAGCTGCAAAAAATGCACATGAGTTCGATCGAACAATTCAGAATTTAAAGTTTATGGAATTGAAATTTAGCCTTAGTACATTTGGATTATATATTAAAAATATTTAATTGTGTGAATCAAATGGTAAAATTAGTTACATTGAGAATGTATATGATATTATTATTCAAAACTAATAATTTAAACCTAATGTATAAGAAATCAGAAGAAGAAAAAGGTATTAAATGTCATTGTTTTTTAACGAACAAGTGAGAAATTGATCCATTTTTCCTTGTTATGAAGTAAGCACGCGTAAGAAGAATATTATATAGCTATTTAACTAGTTGGAGGGCATTTTCGAGCAAAAAAACGTATCGTCCACGAATCTATCCTTGCAAAATATATATTAAGGGGATCAAAATTTGAATAATAGCACCAAAAAGACTATATTTGTTCGATTTTTGACTATATACTCAAAGAGAGTTTGTATCAATCAAAAGAAGTCCATTCATGTTTTGGATTATAAATCACTTCGGCCCAGTTTACAGTGGCCCATAAAATCACTAACCTGTTAGAGCATAAATGTTTGGAGTTTTGTTGGAAGTTTTACACAAATCTCATCGTGTAAAAAGCTAATTACATCATATTTCTACTCTTTTCTATATTACAAAATCTCTTAAATTTGGCAGATTTTGGATACAGCCCAAAAAATATCATGAAACATTACGTTCCAGTTCCAAATACATCGCCCAACATATTGACAACATCTCAATACACCGCGTCTTGGTTACGAATACATCACTCCCGAGAGTGATGTATCCGACCGATATCTCATAAAGTGATGTATTACATCCCGATGCATCAATGAATCAGGCCGATACTTCTCATAAAGTGATGTATCCAAAAAATAGGAGTACGAAATTTTTGTAATATTTTCAAATGATAGAAAATTTTAGAGAATATAATAAAATAAATTGTGCATTTAAGTAATTTTTCCTAAAAATTATATGAATTAAGCTTATTTTATTGGGTATGTAATGTTTGCAAGTTTGGTTTGTTATCATATTTAAAAGGTTCAATTTTAGTAGAATTTCGTTGGGTTTATTTTGTGTTGTAATCGATTATCATTTAGCATATCAAGCTATTGATATTATTTTAGATTTGTTAAAAGAGAAATATACATTAAAATCAAAAAGATTTTTGGATTGATAAGAAATCCTTTTCAATTAACTAGAATTCATTACTACAACGAAATTACATACATTTTTATATGTGGATTGAAAATGTTTATATACTTATGCAGGGTGGATTGAAAATGAAAATTGTGCGTTAAAATCTTTGTCCCAATTTCAAAACAAATACAGAAAATCATATGAAAAATGATCTTATTAGTGACTCTTCAGTTCAGGTCTCCAAAGTTTTTTTATCAACATGATTAAATATCAGTAAATGTTACTAATAATCATCATTAGAAGACAAAAATAAGATCCATCTTAACAAATTCAACCTACAAAAAAATTATTTTAGTACTCAAAATATCATCAATAAAAGAACAGCCAAATTCAAACAAACAGAAAAATAATATAGTATACAAAAAAAATAATTCAATTTGTCTCTTCAGTTCAGGTCTCCATAACTTTTCCGCATGATTTAATCTCGGAAGAACGAAAGTTATATATTTGATCATCATCAGAGACTAAATTGAGCAAAATAGCATTAAAACACAAAATAAAAAAAAATAGAAAAGACAATTGAAAAAACAAAGCTCGAATTCAAATTTAATGATACCACACATCAAATAAAAAACAAAAATTTTCCTTTGTTAATCTCCACATATGAATTTGAGGAAGGTAACACTAAACACACAGAAAAAAACAATTGAAAACAATTTTAATCGATGCGGCAGAAATCTGCTAATAGAAGGAGAGAGGACAATTTTTTTTAACCCTAGCCGTATATGTAAATTTTATAAATATTTGGTGTATTTATAAGGACAAAATGTGGAAATTATAGAACCCTAGATAATTTGGGCTCTTCACCTTCTTTTGGCCCATCTTAGGATGATTTGGGCTCGTCACCTTCTTTTGGCCCATCTTAACCATAAACATGTAGATTTTGTTCCTTTTATGTTCAACCTTTAGATTTAAGTTGCAAAGTTGTACAAATATAGCTTTTGAAACTGATAAAACATTAGGCCTCATTTAACATCTACAAATTTTTAAGTTGGCGATATACTTCTTTCTTCCGTTTTAATTTATGTAAACAAAAAATCAGGAAAAAGGAACATAACAGATCAAGAAGAAGAAAGAGAGAGTCAGAGAAGAAGATTGCAAATAATTGTATTCATCCCAGAATTGTATTCATATTAATATTTGTTTGTTAATTTTTTTTTTACTCAACATTTGTATTTTTATTAAGAATACAGATTCAGATTTGGATTTGGTGAACGAAAAATCGAAAAAAAGGAACATAGCAGACGAAGAAGAAGAAAGAGAAAGTAAGAGAAGAAGGTTGCAAAAATTGTATCCATACCAGAATTGTATTCATATTAATTTTTGTTTGTTAATTTTTTTCTTTTACTCAATATTTGTATTTTTATTAAAAATATTGTATTTCTTTTTTTAGTTTGTAGTCATTCCAATAGGTATGCCAAACGGATTTGTATTTTCTAAGCATAGATGTATCCTATTTTTTTCACAATCAATGTGTATTTTTTTTAGAATATTATATCCTTCCTCAACAAATTGTATTATTTTCACTATGTTTTAGAATATTGTATCATTCCTCAACAGATTGTATTATTTTCACCATTTATGATTAAAAAAAAATTCCAGAATCTTGTATCCTTTAATAAAGAATATTCATATATAATGATTAGATTATGGGATATAATCAGTAATATTTTTGTAATACAAATAAAAGAAAAATATATTTGGCAGTCATGTCTGGATACAATTTTTAGTTTTCATTATAAAAGTAAAATATCAAGTTTAATTTGAATGGTAAAGTGAACACATATATTGTAAAAATTATTGGTATACAAATACGATGAAAACATAATAAAAAAAAGAAATTGTTGATCCAATCGAATGAGAAAGGGGATTACTGATGAGAATTTAAGTGATATGTTCCTTTTTTAAAAAAAATATTCTCTCCCCTGATTTTCTCCTTTCTGTTATTAAATAATTGTATTCTTGCAAATCAAACAAATAAAAAAAAATACATAAATCAGAGATATAACAAACTAAGATATTGACATTTTAAATAAATATTGAAAGTATGGCTAAGGGATCCTATTAAATGTCAAAATATTGACATTTTGAAAATTTTCCCTTTTTAAAAAGTAGGCCAAAGTGGCCCATATTAAACAAAAAAGTAGATTTTGCACAAATCTCATAGTGTTAAAAGTTAAGTCGGAGAGAAAATTACCGTTTGATTGAACATGCTGCCAATTAAAATTTACCTTTTATTATAGTGTGTGCTTCTGGGGGGGGGGGGGGGGGGCATTTAGGAAGGAAGTTTAAGCTTGATGCAAATGGGTAAAATATCGTCATAGGACCCATTTTATTAATAAAATTTATCACTACTTTAGTGGCTTGACCATTTACTCGAGATTCTAGATTATTCCATTTTCTCATGTTAGCAATATACAGTGGTCAAATTGGATCATGTTCGTCTCTGGACCTTTTACTTTTTTTCATCATGTGGGAATTAGAATTAATTCCTGTGTATCTACTTCTAGCCATGTGGGGAGGAAAGAAACGTATGTACTCAGCTACAAAATTTATTTTGTACACGGCGGGGGGTTCTGTTTTTCTCTTAATGGGAGTTTTGGGTGTTGCTTTATATGGTTTCAATGAACCAACATTAAATTTTGAAACATCAGTTAATTAGTCATATCCTGTGGTTTTAGAAATAATCTTCTATATTGGTTTTTTTATTAGAGCATAAAAAGAGTTTCGTTTTATGGTTCTTTCAGATACGTTTTCTTTAATTGAATGAACGTTTTGATTCTCAATTTATCTAAATACTTCAATTGGTACACGCAAGAAATAGGCTAATTCAGTAGCCTTTTGTTCAATTTCTCGTGGAGTCAAATTCTCATCAGTACGGGTCAAGGGAATGGACCCCTGGCTTCGACTGTCCATATAAAGAACACAACTGTCACGCCCCGAACCTACACCCTGGACGTGGCCGGCGCTCGAGAACTATTGCTAGTTCCCAAGTAAACCCTTGGCATGACTCATTACTCAGCGGGAGACTTACTCAAGCAAAATGGGAACTCCAAATGCATAATTAAACTTTAAAATCTCAATTTAAACTTTACTCTAATAATTATCTGAAAATAATTTAACAAATATTAGTTAAATGCCTCATGACCTCAAAACATTACAACGACAAAGGAAATAATGATAGACTCCTCGACCTTTAAACTATCTATGAAGTCTCTACTATTATGGAAGGATTATCGGGACAAGACCAGGGGCGGAGTTACAGTGGTGTCAGGGTGTCCAACCGAACACCCTTTGTCGTAAAATTATACCATATATATAAGTAAAATGGTACTCTAAATGACTACTTAATATATTTTGGACACCCTAAAATCATAAAGTATGTACAACCCAGTAGTTCTTGGGGCTGACGAAGTAGCGCGCTGGGTGCCTGGTGGACTCGAGTTCGATTCTCACCAACAACATTTTGTCTTATGCTATTTTTTATATTTTAAAAAGATTTTTTTTTAGTTACTTTTTAAATCGAAATAATAGTTAATAAATCTATTATTAGAAATAATTCAAAATTAATATTGTTTGATAAAATAATCCTTACTAGATACAACTTAAGAATTTAAGAAAAAAATTAAAACTTTAGCAGCTAATCAGAATTTTAATTGATTTGACATTTTTTTTAGTTAAAATTTTAAATATAACTTATTTTTTAAATTTAATTTAAGTTAATAAACAACCTTGAAATTTTATATAAAACAACAAAACGCAAAAAGCCTTCATATAGAATTCTTTTTAAAAAAACCTGTTTTGATTGTACTCTTTATTTTACATGTCTTGTTTTACTGTCCTCGTTGCTTGAAGCATAAAAATGATGTCATTCTAAGTTGAATTTTTTCTTTTTTTCTCGTCTGATCACGTTATATTAAACTAAATATACACATTAAAACTAAATATTATGTAGTTTAACTTTAATATTTTTTGTACATTTATTCATTAAGAAATTTAATTATTAATACTACGTAGTTTGATTTAAAAAATTTCAATACACTCATTCATTTTTTTTTAATTGATGTAGTTCTTGGACACCCTTCGCAAATTTTCTGGCTACGCCACTGGACAAGACCCATGACTACCTAACAACTGAAAGTAAAAGTGGAACACTCGGGAAGCAAGGAGGCTCATCAAAGCTAACTGGAACTGCAAGTGGTATCAACGAAGCGTCTGTTGATGACCCTGAATACATGTATCTGCATCATGAAAGTTGCAGGTCAAATGACGTCAGTACATTGAATGTACGAGCATGTAAGGGGAACTCTAAAGTATAAACATAAGCTTGAACTGATAGAAAAGAAACATACTTACCTCTTCTCAAACTCACTCAACTCAACTCAACTCAAACTCCACTCAAGGATAGGATACTCAACTCAAGGATAAGATTCTCAACTCAAAGATAAGATACTGAACTCAAAAATAAGATTAAGTAGACACAAACCTCAAATTGTTGCAATGTTGTTTTAGATTTTAATTTTAAAGGTATAATGGTGGAATGTGGAGAGAAAAGAAAGAGAGAAAATGATGGTGGAGATGGAGGTTGATAAGATAGAGAGAGAGAGATAACTGATTAACATGAAATCTTAAATAAGGAATGTTTTAATTGTGCATATAACTAAATCTTCAATAATATATGGTATATAGTATTAAAAGTGGTAATATTGCAATTATTTGAAAGTAGAGGTAAGGTTACTATATATGGTAGTGATATAAGTCTAATAATGTAGTTTAATTTTATTATTTATGGATGTGTTATGTTTCAACAAAATCATTGGAGTAAGTAAAACAATTTATTCAAAAGCATGCATCTAGCACCAGTGGTCTAGTGGTAGAATAGTACCCTGCCACGGTACAGACCCGGGTTCGATTCCCAGCTGGTGCAGCTAATATGTTTGCGGGGATAGCTCAGTTGGGAGAGCGTCAGACTGAAGATCTGAAGGTCACGTGTTCGATCCACGTTCACCGCATATGAATTTTTTTTACTTCTTCAAAACTGTTTGGTTGATATTATTTTTTTACTTCACATGATTTTTTTTTACTTCTTCAAATCTATTTGGTTGATATTTCAAAATTCTTATATGTTACAACATATTGTCATGATATGTTGGAGTTAAGAACTACAAGTTTGGTAAGTTTTTTTTTCCTCTTAAATCAATAGAAACATATCACATAAATCAAAATAAATAGTATTTTTTTGGTAACTAAATTATTTTATTTACCAAGTAGAATTTACTGCCAAAGAAACAGAAACCAAAAAAAATTACCAGACTGATCCAGCACAACTTGCTACATCTGCCTCTAGACATTGCCGCTTCTCATCTAGAATAAATGTTCAGACTCTCTAAATATCTATCTAGACTACACTTTCAAACTCCTTGCACCTGCCGTTACATCTTTTTGATGGAGTTATTAGTTATAGGGAATTTTTTTTAAATATCAATATTTTGACTATTTTACTAATTTTCCCTTAGTTATACTTGAATATTACTAATAACCAAGAAAAACATATGAACGAATCTATACCTCTCCTCTCCCTTAATTCCATTTTGTTTAGTAATGGAGAGTGGAGACTGGAGAGTATTGTTATGCTCTCTTGGATATGATTTTTTTTTTCAAATAATAATTTTTTTAAAAAATATTGCTTAGTTTATGTTTAGATCCCTATTTAGTTTAACTAGCTATGAAATTTGAGAAAATAATAAAAAAATAATTTTATAATTTTAAATGAAAAATGTGTGTAACATTATCAAAACTTGTGATTTTAAATAGCTATATAGAATATAAGAGTTGTTAAATATGTCTATAAGCTTATGTAACTCAAACCACGGAAATAATAGTACTTTATACATGAATTAATTAATTTGAATAAAGTGAAATGAATTATGAAGTACTTATTTATACATTTAAAATTTTGGATAGGGGTCCATCGATATCTTATATGAATTAAAAATAAATAAAAAATAAAATAAATATCTTATATGAATTCTTATTGAATTTTGCATAGGGATCCACCGACACCAAAACACATCTTTTGAAAGAAAGAAGCATTTTTATTGATTTTTTATTTTTTGAGTTTCGAATATTAGTTTACTCTTTAAATATTTTCAATTAAGAAATAAATATTAATAGAATGTAATTCGTCAATAATAAAAATATTACTCCTTGTTATATAAGATTTGTTTGAGCAACATTGTACAATGAATGTGTTCTTTTCTATAATGCAACTTCACATAATAATTCATAGAAGATATTAATTTATACCAGTCAATTAATTTTGAGTAGTTTTATTGAAATCAGAAGCAAATTATGCAAAAACTTGTAATTCTGTGAGCTACAATTCTCACTCTCAAAACGAAAATATCCACATTAATAGTAGATTTATCTTATTTAGAATTGAATAGTCGGCCGACTTCTTTTATAAGAAATAAAATAATTTAAACTGTTTGTATTTTTTAAATTGAGAATATATATATACACGCTCCTCTGTCTCATTTCGTGTGACATTTTTCAGATTTTAAGATGCTGTAAATTGAATTATCAATTATTGTGATTTATAATACATTTTACATAGTTTACAAATATATAAATTTTATTCAAAAAAATTAAAGATTTTATGGGCAAATTTTCAATCAAATTTAAACTGATTTCGAAAAAACGAAAAGGGTCACTTAGGAAGTATTTCTGCACGAGAAAAAATAAAAGAAAAAGAAAATGAGAAAAAAAATGCACAACAACGTGACATCAACGTGGTCCCACTCAACCACAGCGTATATAAGCCCTCACACTCCCCATTTTCCCCATTTTCTCTCCGAGCAAACAAACGCCATTAGCGGCTTTCTCTCACTGACGCACACAACTTGAACACACTCGGTTTGAGGAAATTCACACGTTCTAAGTAAAGTACAATCAATGAAGCGAAAGTTACATGCAGAAGCAGTTCAAACGGCGGTTCAGCAACCGAAGGAAATCCTACCGGCAGTGAAGAAGCAGCTCCGGTCGAAGCTACCTCGCCGGAAGCGATCACATATATCTCCGATTCTACGTTCATTCCCAGTTGCTGCTTCGTCGCACTTGACAAGTGAAGTCTCGCGTCAATCGAGCAAAGGTTCTGTGAATAAGGAAGTGAAGAAGCGTGAAATTGAAGGAGAGGAATTTCGGAGAATTACTAGAGCTTATTTCAGGAAGAACTTACTTGTGGATCAGAAGAAGGATGCTGAAGTGGAATTATCGGAATGCTCTTGTGTTGATTCATGTTCTGAAGTTATCGGAAAAATCATAAAAATTGAAGATCCAGTTGATATCTCTCGCGATATTGTTTCAAAGCGGAATAGAAATGCAAAAGTTATTGAAGGAACTGAGGATTCTGAAGCAATTTCGAGATTTCTGAAAGCTTCTGGTGGTTTTTGCGGTGAAAGCTCAAAATCCGGAGGGGATGCTGTTGAAGGAAGCAGAAATGTTGCGAAAATCAACCATGAAGATGTTGTTTCATTCAATTCCGTCTTACAGTCGCCTTCGGAGTCAAAATGTGGAAATTTATCAGTTCAATCAATCAAATGTAGTGAAAACAGAGCAGCGGAAGAGGTCGAGTCTGAAGTTTCACGAGTCTGTCCAGAGGTAGAATTATCTGCTGTAGAACAAGCTCATGAGAAACTCGTTGAAGCAGAATTTGATCTGGAATGTTCTGAAAATTTCTCAATTGTTGATGTCTCTGATGACTATTCATCAGCTAATTCTGAACTCCAATCGGAGATATTCCCGGAGAGTTCCGATATAGATCTCTCCGACTATAGTCCGTCGTATTGGTACGACTCCGGAAGCCAGTTCTCTGAGAAATCGAACGCAGACGCTAGTCCTTCACCTACTTTCACGTTGTTTCTTCGGTTCGGTCAACAGTTCTGCAGATCAACCGCCGCTTTGCAATCCACTCCCATAAACTCTTCGGAAGATGACATTTCTACTGAATTCACTGTAAGCTATTTATTTAACTTCCTTTAATTTGTACTGAAAATTTCCATTTCACAAAATCTATTGATCTCTCTCTAAAATCATCGAATTTGTAGTTCATGAATACTGAGCAGTGGAGTGAAACAAATATAATTGTATCAGAGTAGATAGAGAGAATTTAAATTAACGGATTGAACTGGTTTTAGATTGAGATAGTAATTATTGAAGTTTTTTTTCTAAAATTATGTTGTATACTAAGTATTAGTTAGCCTTAATATCATCATGATTCTGTTTATTTCCTTTATGTATGGAGGGATTGGAAGATGAAGAGGATGAAGAGAGCTATAAGATGATAAGAAACAGAGAGAGGAGGCAATTGTATCTACACGACTACGCCGAGGAATACTGTTCCACTACGGACTATGGCGATCTAATCGTGCAGCAACGGTTACAGATGGTTCATTGGATACTCGAGGTTAGTTAGTGATGAACGTGTTTACTCCCCGCGTTCCTTTCTAGTTGATCTGAAATGCAGTTAAAAATTTCTCTGGAAGTTGATGCTATTAGCGAATCAAATCAACTTTTCGTGCCATATAAATTTACGGCTTATAGTGCATGTGGAAGTTATATTTTTTAACAACTGGTAGAAAGACAATAGAATCCACCTTGCACGTGAGCCTATAATGCTGTCCATATTGCTTGTGTGCGCTTAAATATTAGTTGTACCATTTTTCTGAAATAAAGTAACGGTCCATAGAGTATAATAATTGAAGATTAGTTTGATAGACATTACTACAAAATATTAAAATTTTAAATTCATGAGATCTTAGAAAGTTGAGTAGAATAATATCGTCAAACATTTTGGAGAGTTCGATTATGGAAAGGATGCCATGTAAATTGAAACAAATAGAGAGTATTATAGCTCGATACTATTTCCCTTTTGTTCATAGAGTAACTCATTGGGAGTATAACTATAAGCAAAAAATAAACTGCTGTTAGGACTTTGTAATGAATAAAATTAGAAATTTGGATCCACTGGCATTTCAGGCGTTTACCACAAGATGGCCCTAAAACACCATGGTTCTGGGAGTAGTTCAAGGGATCTAAGATTCCCATTTTTGTCTGCAGAGAACTGCAATACAAAAGCAATACAAAGGAACTACAAATTGTTTCAACAGCCTATGCTTTGGACTCTTTACATACACATACTAATGTCACTAGTACTTTTAGCACTTTTCCCTTGTCTAATGCTGGACATATTTTCTTTTACAGCAAGCCACGAGGAAGGATCTTCAGAAGGAGACGATGTTCCTAAGTGTCAACCTCTTTGACAGATTTCTAAGTAAAGGATACTTCAAAACCAAAAGATGCCTTCAAATTGCTGGCATAGCCTGCCTTACTCTGGCAGTCAGAATCGAAGAAAACCAGCCTTTCAACAGGTAACATCTCTTGCTCTGATATTACATCCAAGCTTGTTCACTTGAGAGCAACTAGAGTATATAGTATCGTAATGAAATGTCGAAAGGAAGTGCATATAAGCAGAGCCTCAAAACCAATTGTAAAATCTGAGTGAGCTCAGCATTCCAAATTACCTTGCATTCATTTTTTCGGATGTTACTTACTGGGAAATATAGTAAGAAATTCTCAAAGGAAGTTCAAATTGACGAAACTAAGAACATTACAGTTTAAAATTCTTGATATTTTACATTCCCTATCATTATTAAAGCATACTAATCTTCTTAGGTCTCATTTGCTGAAAAGTTATTAAGTTGACAAGTTCACTTCTTTCATTTCAGCATTCGCCAGAAGACATTCTCTGTTGCAGGCACTGCATATAGCTGTTCTGAAGTGGTGGCTATGGAGTGGCTGGTGCAGGAGGTCCTCAACTTCCAGTGCTTTCTTCCCACAATCTACAACTTCTTATGGTACAACGGTTAACCATGCTATACAATTGCTTAAATTTGATACTTGATGACTTAGCCTTAACATACACTAACTGAAGAAGTAAAGAGTCATGCATCTATTTTATTTGGCGTTTGTCACAACTGCACAGGTTCTATCTTAAAGCTGCTACAGCTACCGAATATATGGAGAGGACAGCTAAATACCTGGCAGTCCTAGCTTTGTTGGGTCATGAACACTTGTGCTACAGACCATCAACTGTAGCTTCTGCACTGGTGATTCTCGCTTTATCAGCTGCCAATCTTTATGCCTCATGCCATTTGGTCACAAAGGTAACACTTCTGAAAGACATAAATATTAATCCAAGTGAAATGAGTTTGTGACTTTCTTTTAACTTGGAAATGTATCGTCAAGGATGAATCCAAGTATATTCTTAAGCACTATTTTATCTAAAATTGTGCTTTGCATTTGCACATTTTCTATAAGTGTAGAGAGTCATGATCAGTAATGCATTTGAAAACTCTAATTCACATGCTTTTTCATCTCTTCATTCACAGACTCATGCCAAAATAAAAGATGAAGATTTACCTGAATGCATCAAGGTACTATATCCCTACCTAGCAATATTTAGCTCATCTTGTTTCTCTGCAGAAAAAAAGGCAGAGTCAGAGTTTTTTTGTATAATCAAAGTTGTGATATTAGTAAATGAAGTTACTGCTTTTAGCTTATCAAAGAAGTTTTTTCCTAATGGCATATTCATACATGACAGAGCTTGGAATGGCTGGTGAAGTACATATGATATTAAGGTGGATCAGCATCTCAGTCATTCTCTCATATTTTGGAGTTAATCAGCTTATCTTCTCATTCTTTTGCCGAAACTTATTCTTAGTCTCTTCTCAAAGTCGCGGGTAATAACTTCAAGATATTCTGTTGAAGTTTGATCAAATGATGCTTACTTCATTATTTTGTCCTTGTAACAATACCAAATATACACTTTATCCCTACTGTCCTTACTTAGGAAACAAGGATGTAGAAAGAACTTAAAGTCACTATTGTATTCAGAAATGTAGAAAGAACTTAAAGTCACTGTTGTATTCAGAAAGTATCAATTACTATAAACAATTGTTTAGTTGAAAAAGAAAATTTGTGATGTATTTTTCAACTCAAGTGTTGAAGGATAAGACTGAATATCAAATGAGAGAGAGTTTGTCAATGGCAAAGCCACTTGATACCTTTAGGTATGAGATTTAAACTGTAACTTCCATACATGAGAGCTAGTATTTTACGTAGCCAACTGATTTATAATGCCTCAACAGGTTATTTCTCACTCTCCTAGTTTTATTCTAAAATCACTACCTTTAAAGTTTTCGATATTTGGATTGAAAAACAACTTCAATTTTTCCAGATGTTGCGATTTTTTGTTATTGAGAGCATTGCAATGCCAATCATCAATATTGGAGGAGTTTTCTTCTATTTCCAAAATGGTCAATGAGCTCATTTTAGAGTGTTTGTATGTTGTCTGTGAAAAGAACCTTGAAATGGGTGTGCCTTAGCTACATCATCATCCAGATTTCTAGTGGTAGTACATGGCTTTCCGTAAATAATCAGCTTTGGAGATTCTTGAGCTTGAAGATTGATCTGGGAACTGGGAAGCTTACCATGAACGGAGAGCGCGATTAATGAACTATATAGCTTAATGACTTGAATAGGAAAGTAATATATGAAAGAAATGATTGGCCATTTCCAAAAACCATGCAAATTGCAATGGAGAAAGGAGTCCTATAAAAGTGTGGATGTTTTTGATAACAAGAAAGATCTAACATGTGGATTTAAATAAACATATGATGTGTATGCAAAGATATTCAAATGAAAATGAAGATAAGGATTATGAACCCTTTGAGGAAATTTTTCCTAATACCTTCTCACAACATGCAGGAGTGTTTGTTATTCAGCTTCCTATAAGCAAAAGTTAAGAAATTTATCTCATATAGAAATGAGAAGTAATGGGAAAAATGGGCTTGGACCTAACTGTGCTAGTTTGGGCTCCCCTTGTTTATGGAACCAAATCTGAGATCCCCATATGGGTTGTTGATAAATAGTCCAACTTCAGAAAAAAAAAATTATTAAAGTTTTATATGACTGAAGGTCGAATAAAAATAACATAAGATCGATTAAATTAAAAAGCTTTGGTAAGTTGTCTGCTCTTAATCCACCATATAAGATAATAACATTATATAGTCCAAAAATTGGTTACTTACCTATTGAGTGACTTCGGCATAGAACTTTCCGAGCTCACACTCGGAAAACGAAAATCATACTTCCTCATGTTTCAAATTATTCGTCATATTTCTTTTTTTGAAATTCAAACTACATAAATTATGTCCATCATTATAAGATGTAATTTTCCCCCATAATAATATTAGAAGAATTATAACTTATAATAATTTTCATGTAATTTCTTAATATCAAACTTTTAATTTTAAAATATTAAATTAATCTATAAGTTCTTCTCCACAGAACGGCTAGAGCAACAAGCGAGACAACTATTGAAACACGAGGTGGGGAGGTGTATATCATACGAATCATGCACCAACCTCATAGACTATGACAAGGATCTGAAGATTAATCAAATAAACTCTCGAAAAACGAAACATGACAGGTATTTTAAATGGAGTATATTAGAAGAAGAAAAATGAAAAGTACAATTCTTTGCTACTAATTCAACACTTTTTTGAACCTAACAACAAGTGGTTCATCAATCAACCCAAGCCACTTCTTCCCATTCTCATTAAAAACACCAACATTCCCACACACTACCTTACACTTACTACTACAAACTCTAGGACAAAACACAATTTTATAACTCTCATTATTCCCATTCCTTTCTATTTTAAACCAATTGCTTATTGTATCAATCCCCGGCCGGCCAGTCATGCCACCACTCATAACATACCTCCGTCCCGTTCTCTCGTCCGCGCCACCGACCTTCCATGCCGTGGATTGAACACAAATTGTGGAAGCAAGAAACACAATGTTTAAATCAGTAGACAAATTTATGACTTGTTGGTTATTGTCAATAGGCATGAACCTTGTTGGAAGTCCATTTGATGATTCAACATTTTTTTGTATGACATAAAATGGACATGGCATATTTTTAGCTTCTAGTGCAAGGCCACCAACTCCTCCACTACTACTACTACTTCCATTTTGATTAATAGGTAAAATTGTGTATTTTAAGCCAATTTGTAGTTCATGACCATCAATGTCTAACACTGATGTGGTGGTGGTAATTGGTGTTGTTGATGGTTGTTGGCTAGTTGTAAGGTAAGATAATGAGAATAAAATTTGGAGTATGAGTAGTAGTTTTAGGTAGTTTGTAGTATACATTGTGCCTTTCTTTGGACAATGTGAGTACTAAGTGATCAACCATAGTTTATATAGACTATTTGAATATAATTACACGTTGTGTTGAAGTAATAAGTACTTTTTTTATCTTTCATTAAAGACCTTGTATTTGATTTCTGGATATAAAATCGTCTGTTGTAGGGAATGATTTACCCTCAAAGCGAGACTTTTGACGCGTATTTGAATTAATTGAACTCCAAAACCAATTAAAGAGGCACGAGGGAGAAAATCATAGTGTCTTTTTCTTTTTGTTATTTTGTATAATTTCTACATGTATAGGGACCAAAAAGTGACTTGGTCTCATGAAGAAAATGAAATAAAATGTCATCACCTTGACTTGTTTACAAGTGTAGAGGCATGCATGTGACATAATGGACAAAATGAATGCTTTCAACATGAAGAAAATGTTGGTGAGTTGTTTTTTAAGTTGTTCTTTCTTCATTAGTAAGTTGCATGCATGTGGAATGTAAATATATGTTTTATTTGATCATGCTATATAATGTATATATATGTACCCACTACACCAACTTGGTTGAGTAATGATGCAACCATGTTTCCTCTTCTAAAAGTTTGTTATTGATTAATTGGTTGTGACTAATTAATCAGTTGGGGTTTCTTTAGATCTTTTGCATGAATGATACTTTACCATAGGCTTGATATACAAAATATTTGGCATTTAAGTAGGGTTCGAAGCAAGGTTACACTTTAAAAAGGTGATATAAGTTGATACGACTGATATCATAATTCAACTTCGTGATTTATAGATCGTACATAAAATTCTTTATTGTTATTTTAAGGTTCTCATTCATCCTAGATTTGAACGACAAACAATTGAATATATATCTTGGTGATCAAGAGGATACAATACAAATCATAATATCATAAATTTTAAATCTACTTCTAAAAATCAATCATTTTTTTTAAATTATAGACTTATGTTACCTCAAAAATTTGTTAGAAAAGCACACTCCAAAAATATTTTCAACGGACTTTCAATAGATCTCTAACAAATTCTTGATGGACTAATCCGTCAACTAATGGACTGATTTCTAGTAGTGCCTTGAGCAATTATCTAACTAGACCTTCACATCAAAATGCGACAAGATCATATTCAGTAAAATTTCATAAAATGTGGTCTGAGGAGAATAATATGTACATAAACTTTATTCTTATCTCTTGAAGGTAGAAAGTCTATTTCCAAAATAACCCTCGACTAATTAGGCACCCAAAACAATGTGAAAAAAAAAGGATAGAATTATGTAACTGGATTTTTTTTAACCAAGATCCTATTTAACAAACAAGACATGATCAATTATTAGGGGTAAGTTAATTCCTTGATGCACAAAAAGCTCATGCAAGTTGCAACCTATATGGTTTAGGTAGAAAAAGCAAAAAAGGTGGATTAAGTAACCAAAACCTTTAAAATTTTAACAAAACCCCCTAAAATTGAACAGTATTAAAAGCAACACACCTTAAGACAATCATACCTCAAAATCTTATTCCTCAAATCAACTTAATTTGTCTTTTGAAAACCAAACAAATCAAATATATACCACTAGTTATAATCATGATAGCAAGAATCATTTTTTGCATTGCAATTTTATTAGCAATACTTTCAGTAATTCTCCTTGCAATATTCTCACCAATACCTAATCAAAACAAATCAAAATATCCCCCTTGGGTTGATTTATCCCTTTATATTCAACAACCTCGAATCCCCTCTTCCAATTTCCCCTCTCAGAAAGCGCCAACAGACTTTAGCGCTTTAATTTTCCATCGCCTTCTAACAGAAGGCCCAGAAAACACGTCTCGTATAGTTGGAAAAGCGCAAGGTTTCATCATCCCAATTCAAGATTTCGCGAATTCCGCGTTTAATATTATTTATCTTACATTTAATTCAAAAGAATTTAGTGGGAGTCTTAGTGTTGAAGCTAAGAGTTTGACAAATGATAATAACAAATTGAATGTTGTAGGTGGTACTGGCTATTTTGCCTTTGCTCGTGGTCTAGCTATTTTTGCACAAACAAAAATGGAAAATATTAATTCTGATAATTTAGAAGCTAATTATTATCAATTAAAGCTTCAATTGAAATACCCTAATAAATCCAAAACAATTCCAAGATGAATAATTAGCAACTTGTTAAATTATCCTTTATTGGTTCTTTTTTATAATTTTATTTTTATTTTACCTTTTTGCAACTCCTTAGATAGGAATATGATCAGTAGTTTACAAATTTGCACATGACTTTGATAGTACTCTCGATATCTTTATTAAAGCTTTGTAACTCGTGGCTAAACCCAACCTCTATAATCTAAAATAAATGCAAAAATGTCTCTTTAAGAAAAGAATTTGAAAAGAGCTAGATTTAAGAGTCTGTTCGGATGATTTTAGAATTTATGACTTATAAATTATGATTTTTAATTTATGATATTTTTTTCTGCTTTAAATTTTTTATTTATTTTACCAAACACTTTAAAATAATTTTGAAAACTATTTTAATTTAAAAATGTCTAAAATAAGTCAATTCAAACTACTTATACTCAACAATTGTCCTCCTTTCTTTTTTATTCTAAATATATGAATATAATTTTTGGAGAGATATTTTATTCATGAGATTGTCAATTATATAAAGGAGAAAGCAATAACACATGAAGGCAGCTACTTTTGCTTTGAATCGAAAAGATCGATTTGATTTGATTGTTTTTTATATATATATAACATAAATTGATGTTGCTCATTATTGTACTATATTTATCATAAAAATTTACGATATTTAATTCATAAATGTAACTAAAAATTCGTCAACAAATACTTTAATATATATCTCACACAATAGACGTACGTATTAAGAGATACATATGTTTATCTCTCAAAAAAGTGGATCAAAATGACATGAATTCACAAAATTTGAGTTTTAATTATGAGATAAAAAAAAGTATCTCACACAACTAAACTTAGTTTATTTGAAATACATAATAGAAATTTACAATAATTTTCAACTCTTTGTCGTTTAGGATGATTTGATGGATTCCAAACAAGCTTTATTAGATTATATTCTTGCAATTCAAATTAGGCCTTTTGTGGAAATTTTTTATTTATTGATTTTATCCAATCAAGAGTTAGGCTGGTACTGTTGTAGTAAGGTTTGATAATTTGGAGAATCCTTGTTTGTGTTGAGAAAACCCAGCATTCATATGATAATATAACAATGGAGAAATTATGCCGAATAAGTAAACATATACTAGTTAATTAGTTAACATAGTTATAATTTTAGTTAATTTACAATTCACCACTAACATTTAGCGTTAATTACGTCGACTTCAATTCGTATAATTCGCCACGTTTGTATAATTCGCCACTAACAATTCTTCGTTTGATTTGAATTTGTATATGACGGTGATTTCCTTTTATTTTTCACTTTTATCATCAGATACATTCAATCTTTTTTGTATAACTTTTAAAGTTTGTATAAACGTGTAGTTTCAGAATTTGTATTCGGAATTTGTATCACTTTTGTATAATGTAATTTTTCTAATATAATTTGTATAACTGATTAAAGTTCAGATGTTTGTGTTTGTATAAATTCGTTATTTCAAATTTTATCATATTTGTGTAATTTCATAATTTGTAGTACTCTGAAAATAGATCCAATTTTAGATCTACAGTTGTACCCATATTTGTACAAATCTATGTTGTATGTAGTTATTCTATTTGTATATTTATACTTGTATAAATACGGATAAAAATAACTCAATTATATAAATACACATGAATTATACAAACGTACCCGCAAATTATTCAAACAAGGTGCGAATTATACAAATGAGTAAGCTATAGCTACAATCCGTAAATATGCAAATTATATCTAAGGAGTCTATTTAAGTTTATTGTAGTGGCTATTTGCGAAATTTCCCCAATTAACAATTAACAATTCCATATGTGTATCCCTCATTATATTTGGTGTATATCACTATGTATATTCCACTATATATCCATTTATCTCTTGTCATTTGTGTGTGTCAATGAAAATCTACTTGTGATATACACTGACATACGAAACATATAAAGTCATATACATATATTGAAGTGATCACGTCTATCATATATGTTTGTGATGCATACTGATATACATGATATACACATTAGATATGTACATGTCACAAGTGCATTGATTATTTTCTCTAAACTAATCCAAATCACCTCTAATCTTCCTCAAATTTTATTTATAAAATCATCCATATACTTTCAATCTATTCCAGCAACACCCTCTCACACTCGTTCAATCAAAGAAATTAAAATCACAACAATGTTAAATTAAAAAAATGTTAATTTATTTTTATTTCAAAAATATTCCACGTAACGATGAAATTCACTCATAATAAGGTTCGGTGAGCTAAGTTTAGGAACTAGGGCAAACTTCTATTCTATACTTGTCTCCTTCTATTTGTATCTTGACATAAAATTTATTATTTAATTATAGTAAATTAGCACTTGTTTTAGTTTCAACTCTAAGCATGATTCGATGCATATAGATCTTAGTCCACAATTTTTTGGGGGAAGTTTACGTTACACATTAAAAAGAGACCTTATATTTATTCGAAATAATGATTGTTTAAAAAAATTATATAATATAGCAATAGGTTGATTTGTTTGTATATTATATACAAGTGACGACACTTATTATCCATGCAAATGTAATAAGGCAGAAATATTGTATGCATATGAAAATATTTTTTAATCGTACGATATAATGATTTTTGTTATTATATTACTTTACAGCGTGGATGCAACGTATTCCTCTATAGAGATATTGTATATAAATAAATACATTTATTATGCTCACGGATACATTGTATTGCAAATATTATTATGCGCCTAAATATATATACCATGTATATTGCTCAGGCAAACGGTCAGTGGCGGAGCCAAAAATTTTAATATGGGGGTTCAAAATCTGAGAAGTAAACACACAAACTAGTGGAAGGGGGTTTGATATCTATTATACATACCTAAAAATTAAATTTTAACCATGTATAAATAGTAATATTTTTCGCCAAGGGGGTTCGGATGAACCCCTCATTATATATTGCCTCTGCCCCTGCCAACGGTCCTGCTTCACTTTATACTAAAAGAGTGTGATTGGGTCTGACTCTATTATAGAGCTAGTACACCGAGCAACTTCGAATTGTGCAGATACAAACTATTGTTATTTTGTAAAAACACAAACTATCACTTTATTTCATAATTAGAGGTGAAGCTATAGCTTTATATGAAAATTTCTCTATTTCTTTTTTTCGACTGTCCCCCCAAAATAGGTAGGTTTTAAGTTAGTAAGAAATAGCGGCTATTTTTTATTATCATGTAGTTTTAAATTTCGCTAATAAAATTTCAAAATATACTTATAAGCCATGTGTCCATGACATTCTTTTTTTCTCCAAAATTTGGTTTGACTATACATTGAATTGATTTTTTGAAAATTAGTTTGGAAACTTTGCATATCAAAATATAGTTTTAATTTTTAAATCTACTAAGTAGTTTTGTTTTATCAAAATTTAAAACATTAGTGATTTAGACTAATTTTGATTTAGTCATGTCTCTCTCTCTCTCTCTATATATATATATATATAAAAACTTAACTTCAAATACTATATTTTTTTCAACTCAACTTCAAATGCTATATGTTTTTAGTATCACATTTTATATATCCAAATTGATAATTCTTGTTTTATTAAATGTAAATATTGACTGTTCTTGTCTTATTATAGACAAATTAAAGTGGACTTCAATGTCACTCCATGTCAGGTTTTATATATTTTAGGTTAATAAAACCATATATTATTACTAACTCCATTATGTAGTTTTACCATTAAAATAATTAATATCACATGCTGTTTTTTACTTTTAAAACCAAAAAAAAAAATTAAAAAAATCTTAAAAGTAGAAAACTAATCAAACAACACAAAACCCTAGTCCCAGAAATTCAGAATTTATTTTCTTTATGTACTCTTTTTGTCTGCCACTTTCAAATGAGAAGAATAAGTATGAACACAACATTGTTGTAAACTTGTAATAGCACATGGAAGGTATGGAGGTCTAATTAAGTTACACATAAAATAAAATAAATATTATATGCTTTATCGATAGGAGCTATAAAAGATCAGTGAACAATACATCTTGTGTTAAGTAGGGTCAAGGACGTTAGGGAAAGAGTCGCAATCTAAGAGATGTGATGTAGACAATCTATCTTAACACAAGTATTACTGGTTACTTTCACTGTTCAAATTCTTAACCTATAGGTCACACGAATACAACTTTACCATTATTTCAAGATTCTTATTCTTTAAGAGTAACATCTATGCCAAATATTTCGTTTTAAAAGTATTGAAATGATTAATGTAGTAAAAATAATTAAACCATTTCACGTGATATGTTTTTCCTTTTGGTACTTAAAATATGATAAATTGAAACCTTTCATGAAAAAAGATACGTAGAATTATTACATATTAGTAGTATATAATATTATATAATAGTGAGATATGTATTCTTCTATAATGTTTTAAGTACGCAATTATATGCATTAGTTAAAAATCTCGCTAATTGATCTTATTATATTTTAAATTAATAATTTAATTCGATGTTGTTTAAGAAGAATTTCGAATGTATGTATAAATTAAATAAATCAATATAATGAGCAACCTTGCAATGAATAAAAATAGAAATATTTTGAAAATCATCGAGGCATTCAAATACAAATAAGTAAAATCTATTGGAGGATCCCCATCCACACTTAAATTGACTAAATCTAATACAGTGAGTCTTGTTTCGATGTGGAAAATCCTCAAACTTCAAGAAAAATGGTGTTGATTTTGTATAATCTATGAGTATCATTCACTAGATCGTTATGAACTTATAAAACTATGGGTCAAATAGGGTCGATAAATCATATTCTAAAAAATTCAAAAAATAATACACACAAAAAAATTAAGATAATCTTAAATTTTGGTTTCTTGACTCCAAAACTCTAAAAAGTGGTGTTGATTCTATATAAATTATGAATATCGTTATCGCAAATGGAACTACAAAATTTGCGATACATTTAAATGAAGTACTATAGTAAAAGTAGATGTATAATAATTATTGGTTTTCTAAGGGTTTAAAAAAAGACTAGATACTATGAATACATACATGATAAAATTCAAAAAAAAAAAAAACGATCAACAATTTATTATATTGGATTACATTAATTCATACATAATATTTACACCAAATCAACATATGCAGATCATATATTTGAATCTAAAGTTCCTTTTTTTCTTTAAAGTTATATTGTTGTTCCAAAAAAGAAACTGACCAACGATTTATATTGGATTAAATTAATTCACACTCGATATTTAGATCAAATCGACACATGCATATATATATTTGAATCTAAAGTTCCGTTTTCTTATTTATTTAACCATGATAATTTATATTGATGTGTTTACACCTTTGAGCTGACAAAATGAGAATCATATGATATGACAATCCATACAAGGAACTATGGCAAAAATAATATTTTAACTAAAAAGTAGTATTTTTCTAATTATAATATTGATATTATCAAGACCCCATTCTTATGCTATTCAACCACTAAAATTTGTTGTTACTCAGACAAAAAGGTGGGGATCACAAACCGACCAACCCAACAAAAACCCAAAATTGTGGACTATTTTTGCAAAATGATTGTCATTCAATATATAATTGAATACTATTTGTATAATAGATTGACATTATTGTTATCATATGTCCATGTACATCCCAACTAGAAACAATACTTAAAATATAAAATAAAATTAAAAGATCGTTGAATTAATATTCACCATCACTATTTGTGGTCAATTTTCATACGTTGATATAGTGATCGATCTTTTTATCACACTCTTTCATAGTCAATGAGCCTCTGTTTTACTAGTAAGGTACTAGTACGGACGTTAATGACTTTTACACTACAAGAAAAGTGTGAATTACATGGGAATTTTTCTGGGGATTAGTATGAAAATCTGTAGGAAACTTATTTTCCTGCAAATTTTTATACTAATTCCGAAGAAAATCCCCATGTAATTCACCGTTTTCTTGTAGTGTTATTTGATCGATATTTAACGTATAGGAGCTCTTCTAGGAACACCTTTCCTTTTGCGCAAATTCTTCTTTGGTTTCAAAGGTGAAATGCACCATGTTTGAATTACCTCCGATGACTCATTCAAAGAGATACAAGATTCATTTTCATTTGAGTGATCAAATTTCGTAATTTGATTGGAAATGTAGTTCTTCTGACGTTCTTTGCAAATATTTGCATCGATGGATACCTAGAATGAATTTTCATAGAAATGAATTTCATTAATAAGCAAATAAAATCGACGAAAATGAAATCAAATATTAAATATGGTGAAGTAGAAATAATTTACTTTGCAAGCAATGGAGCAAAATCGATTTGGTAAATCTTGAAGGTGTCTCCCACAAGCTTCACAAGTTACATTTCCCTTTA
This sequence comes from Solanum tuberosum, assembly GCF_000226075.1. NCBI lineage: Eukaryota > Viridiplantae > Streptophyta > Magnoliopsida > Solanales > Solanaceae > Solanum > Solanum tuberosum. The sequence continues at coordinate 897,291 of NW_006239113.1, read as the reverse complement.
ATTTTGAAGTTTTGTTATCTTTAGATTGAGGACGTGGATTTAGATGTATAGCTTTTTCACCATTAATCTTGTAAGTCTGCAAAATTAATAATTAAAATACAATTAGATAAAAATATATACTGCAAAAAATTGAAATTAGTACTAGACTTAACACCTAAATTGATCGTAGCTAACAAATATTTGTGATAATTTATAATTAAATAAGATTAGTGACAAATTTTTATATACACGCCAAAAAATTTATGTTTAGTTACAAAATTTATGCCTCACAAATTATTATTTGAATAACATTGTAATTAATGGGGAAAAAACGTGTGGTTTCACTAAACAAAAAATGAATATCAAATTTCATATAGGATCTACATTAGAGTGAATAAGCATATATAATTATCGTGTAAAATTTAGTACTAATTAATCCGTACATTATTTGATTTTTTTTACAGATTATAATATTTACAGAATGAACATACCTAATGTCTGACTATATAAGAAAATAATGAGATTTTCTAAATATTAATTATAACTTTACAATCATATAGTAGTAATTTACTAGTCTGAATAATTGAAATTAGTTATAATTTAAGATATTAAAATAAAAACTTGATAAAATAAAGAGACGTAATGCATTACTACGTTACTATAGTACAAGACCATTATAAATTTTATATCAAAAAGAATTGAAAAAGATATTTAACTTTATATAATACATTTTTAACTATAACAAATTATTTTATATTTTTGCTAGGGCTGTTTAGTGAGCAAACTAATTAAGTTTCTATCTCTCTTTAATTAATTAGTACATATACTACAATGATTCTGATTGTTTTTTTTCTTTATTTCTAGCTCTATATTTGTTGTAAATACACTACATTTGGATGAATTAATAGTTAAAATGTTAACTATATCGCTAAAAAGTGATTTTCTTGAAGAAAAGAAAATATATGAATAAAATCGATTTAAAATATTAATAATATCTTATTAAAGTTTGGCTTTTCACCATGGAACATTATGAGCTAATTTTGAATATATGATCTAAGTTAATTACCATTTTAAACCAAACAATATCACTATCTATAATAAGAATTTACATGTAATTATTCTACATGTAAGTTAAGTACCATTTTAAATCACCAATCAATATCTATCATAGAAATTTACCATAATAGTAATTATTATTATTTAATAAGACTTGACTCTACCAAAAATATTAAACTATAATATGTGATATCAAGGTAATTGCCATTTTAAATCATCATCAATATTTATCCTATAAATTTACCTAATTACCTTATAAAACTTGATTATATAAATATATTTTGGGCTTTTTTTTAGAGTGTTAGTGAGCCTAGAACTCAAACTCATTTTTAACACACACAAAAACCAAAATTTAAGATATCACTAGAAACACAAACATGCATGAATTGACTAATTAATCAATTTAACTATAAAAAAAAATTTAATTAGATCAACATTCAAAAATCATACCAAAGTATTACTATAAATTATAATCATACGAAAAAATATGTTTTAAAATATTGATCAAAATTTACGTAAATTGAATCTCAACGAGCAAAAACCAATGAATTCAACAAAAAAAAAAACATACCTGAATTTCAGAACAATTTAGATGTTTCTGAATCTCATGAAGTCTAATAACATCGTGATAAACGTATTTGCAGATTTGAAGCCATTCATGGAAGCAATGCGACGAAGAAGATACGCAGTGTTTGCAGAAACAGAGATTACAATCAATACAAAACATATTCTTCTCATTTCTTCTCAATTCTCTGTGATATCCACACGATTCGAAAAACTTTATATTCAGCAAATTCTCAATCCAATCTACTCCATTCATCACTCGAATTTTACCTCCAATTAGCTTCACAAAAACAACAATCGTATCATTGAAATTGAAAATTTAAGATCTGATAACAGTTTAAAATCTAAAACAATTACGCATAAAATCAAATTGAAAACATATAAATATGAAATTTAATTGATATTACTAACCATTTTTTTGTGGAGTTTTTAGTGAAATGGAAGAAAAAGAGGAAGATGATGATTTTTATTTTATTTTTTTGAGTAGAAGTGGAAAACAGAGTTATTATTTTTTTTCTTTATAAAAAAAGCAGTGGGAAAAGTGAAGGAATGATGGCCGTCTGATCATTTAAATAGGGGCCCACGTCAGGCGTAGTTGTTAGGTTTTAACTGTTGGATTTTCCCGCCAATTTCGGCCAATGCTTTCGGAGTTATGGAGGCGGCCGTCTTTGTCTTTTGAAAAAACTCTCTATATATATATATAAAAAAAAAAAAAAAAATATTTTATGGAGATTTTGTACTAAAAAATATTATTTAAAAAAGGAAAAGTAATATTTGGGGATAAATATCAAGAGTCATGGTTGTAATATTTGAATATTATGGGTTAAGATTTTAAATTTTATGATAATTTATTGATTTATTGGGTTTAAATTCTATTTTTATAATACATATATATTTTATGTATTAATGATATATTTAGTGTAATTTTATGCATAGATAGCTTGACGGTGAAATTAATAAAGTGTTTAGTTTTAGGCACCCACAATATAGAGGCTCAAAAAAATTTAATAGTTAATTTTATTATTATTTTGTTTCACATAATATAAAATTGAAGATGGTAAAGAAAAAATTCAAAACTTCTATAAGAAATGAAAGAAATATTTTAGAACTTTGGAATAAATAACTGAAATTTTTATCTTAAAAATAGAGTTTTCAAAATAACATCCAATGTAATGTATTGCAAACACGTGACTAATATGTTATTAACTAGAAATGATGGTTAATTTTATAAATAATGATATTATTATGTGAAGTTAATTAACGACTTCATGTCGTATGAAAATACTACCCTAAAACAATAAGTGTCGCTCCCCATTTTTTCTCAAAACGGATTTTGTGCAGGACCTAACAACTCTTTTTGAGTTTAGAATAGAAAGGTTGAGTGGAACGAATTTGGACCATTGGATAAGATGGCTTGAGCGGCTAGGATTAGTTGTTCGATTTGATCAAAGCGATGGACGGACGAGATTTTAAAAGAATGGGTCTTGAGAATTGGATTGGCCATAATTGAAATCGAAAATGGTTATAATTGTAAAAAAAAAATAGAATTGAAAGGAATTAGAAGAGAATAGGCTGAAATTTAAATGATCTGGTAGAACATTAAGGAAATGTTATTCAATTAATAAAATACTACACATATTATAATATTTTCACACTTAAATTTTAATACATTTGAGTAAAATAAGTATTTTGAGTTTAACTATCGATAAATATAATAATTTAACAATAATAAAAATAATTTAATTATAATAATTTTGGCAAATTATAATAAATATATACTTATTTAGATAAAATTGATTAACATTTTAAACACAAAATATAATACGTATTTAATCGAATAGCACTTCGAAAGGGTTATCGGTCCGTCAAAATTGGGTGTCAACAATAAGTATGCAAAAATAAAATAAAAACAACTCTAATTTATTTGATTATATATATATTTGTATATATTTAATAACCGTTAACAAAATTTAGTGTTTCGTCAGATCTTTGATTTTCAATAAACACTAGACTCAAGAAAAAAATACATCAAGGTCATTATTATAACGTAAAATAAGATTTAAATATTATAATATCATATTTGGAATTTTATAAACTCAATTAACAAAACATTTCTACACGTGAGATTTTCTAATTTAGTAAGGCTATAAGATGGTTAATCAAAACAAAAAGATTGAAAATAAAAATCACTAAAAGAAGGACAATCTAATTTCTCTAAAAAATTAAGGTTTTGAGTTCCGAAATTCAAACTTCGAGATCCAAACTCCAATGCAAACTCAGGAAGATGAAACCCAAAAGGGAAGGAAACAAAAAAAAAAGACAAAGAGAACTGAATTGTGAAGTAAAAAAATCACATTTGCAAATACTACAAAGAATAAATGTATATGAAACATCTACAAGACAGAGTTGGATGTAACAATGAACAAGATTAGCAAAACTCAAAAAAAAAAAATGCACATCCAAATACTTTGATTGAGGCATCTAAAGACAAAGCAGTTTTTGAGGCTAAGACTGTCAGAGCACTCACATAGTGAGAAGAAAAAGGAGAATTCACAATTTTGTTTTTTATAAGGAACAACCCTATATACACATTAGAAGTCAAATAAGAAGAAGTGACAACTAGCACTCCAATATTTTATCTCTTACTATTTTTTTGTTAATTTGGAAATAACTTTAAATTTTAACTCCCTCTGTATTATAGTTTTGTCATCCAATTTATTCTAATTTTTTTTTGCTTGCAAAAATAGTTTTATATTTATATTTTTGCTAAGATTTCTAGTTATTTAAGTTATTTTCAGTCTCCTAAGGCAAACACCAAAAAGCATAAAATAAAGACATGTTGTCTCAACTATTTAACAGGAAACAGGAAATACCAACATGTTTATAATCTATTTCAATTTAAACATATAATTATTTATTTATAAATTAATTTCAAGCTTTTATTATTTATTATAATAATACTTATCAACTATTTTTAATCAATTAAGCCAAATATGTTATTGTTTTATTAGGCTGCTAAAGCATGAAAAAATCACTTTATTACCAAAATAGTTTTATAAGTTTTCAATATTGACTTTTTTTTTAATTATTTGACTTAATTTTGCATGCACTTTACAACTTGTGTTACACGGATTTTCTGTTTCAAGACAATTTACAACTTGTGTTACACAATTAGTAATTAGCTTAGTAATTAGCCGGTTAGTAATTATTAGTCAAACTGATTTAACATTTCAATAAAGCTAATTATTACGTTTGAAGAAAAATTACATACTTCAAATGTCTTTATCGTACATAAATAGATTTGAAAAATCGTAGGTTATTTATTAATTATATAATAATAATAATAATAAGATTATTTATTGTGATTCTTGTGTTATTTAATTAAACATTTTTAATCTTTAATTAATTCAAATATATACTTTTGCTCCTTTTACTAGTAAATATTCACAAATTTACCATAATTGTTAGTTGTTTCAATTTAATTACTCATGTGTTATGATAAACTTATGTTATAAATTCCATTAGACGATAATATTGTTTTAAAAACAGTAATAGGACAGATATAATATAATTCCTACATCAAGGGATTAAAACACACATTTTAATTAATTAAAAGCTAAATGTATTTAGTCAACTATTACAAAGATTAAAGGAGCGAGGGACTAAAATTGCTATTATCCCTTAATAATAATATCATCATAGTAATTTTTTTTTTACTACAAAATAAATAAAAATTATGTCTAGCATGCTCATTTTCCGCCGTGCAAATAGCACAATTCATTATGGTAGTGAATTTAAAAAAGAAATTAGAAATTAATTAATATTTGTTGTCCTTTAAACATTTCATTTTATTTTATTTTCTTAATGGATCATATAAAATCCATCAAAGCAAATCTTGGTAAATGATGATTTTCACCCAAGAAAAAGGGGAATGATTTTTTGCAATAACAGCTAATTTTCATGATTAGCATTTGTTATGATTTTCTTGATTAGATTTGATGGGATTTTGGCCCCTTTTTCTCTCTACATTTTATTTTTTGTTGCTTTTTCTTGTTAATAAAAAGTGGGGAATCTTGGTTACACAAAGTGACGAAATTTTCATCAAATGCTTTTTTGAGTAATTATTAGTGTTTATAAAAATAAATAAAATGATCAATTTTATACCTTTAATGGTTTGAAAAAATGTTCCATATGTCGTACAAACTTTTTTATTATAAAACAAATTGGTTTTGTCTATAATTTTACAGAGATTTCAATGACCAGAACATATATATTTTTTTTAATGAGTGTGATGTCCGAGCCAGCTTTCGGCACCTAATTTCACGGGATATCTGCCAGGCTGCCACCACCCACCTGCAACAAATATTAGGTAACTCTGTCCATAAGGCTAGAACAAATAGGAAGAATCACCTAGTATTTTTTGTCTCCGTTGAAACCTCAGAATTCTCAACCACTTCATTGACCACTAGGTCACACCCTTGGATGCACCAGAAACATATGATAAATACAAGATTATAAGTCTTTTTTCTTCAAGGTATATACACATATGTATACTACCATGTGGGTCCTCCTCTGGTCTCGAGAGGGTGGAGCGTATGCAAACCTTACACCGTGTAAATTCCTTGGACCAAAAAAACAGCAACATTGTTCTTTTATAACTAACTAATGTTTTACATAAATTGCTAGAGCCTTGAAGGAAATCATTATGCCAAGCTCAAAATTAAAAATTATTGAGAATGAACATATCATTAAATAACAATGCTTTCAATTTTGTGAAAGGGTGAACTTAGTTATTACAAAGTGAATCACCTTAAGAAAAGAAGAATCCCTCTTCTTTCTCTAAATAAACCAAAACATAAGATTACAATATCAAATGTTGGTTTAGCAGAACATTGTAGTCCTTCATTTACATATCAAAAGTAGACTACCAAAGCATCTTAGAAGAGGTAATTGATACCATAAGACGAACCAAACGTGAGTTCATAAACAAGTGACCTGAGGATTGAGAGTCTGATAAAACGTACATTGAAGTAACTAATGAGAGTTCAGGATCCAAAAAGTGGAGGCCAATAGTTTCTCCTGTTTATCTATCATCTGTGAGTAGTAAGCAACTGAAGCTTCTCTTTGTGGTACCGTTTCCAGTATTGCTCTCGACTGTTTTTCTAGTACTACTGCAACCATGTAAAGGAAAAAAAGATAAGAATCAATGCATGCATGATCTAAAAGCTTGTTTCTGAGGAACTTAAGCTTGAAGATTATATCATATTTCAAGTTCAAAACAGTGACAATGTTGATTTATGAAGGACATTATATCTTGTGGAACTATATGCTAATGTTGAGAAACCTAAAGTGTTGAAGTCAGACCCTTCTAAACTGAGACTTTGCAGCAACCATTTGCTTATATAGGACAAACCAGTAAAAAAGGATAACCTGATTTAAACGTTAAAAAGTCTAGTTAATGACACCAAGAGGTTCAAATGACAACATTTTTATCAGAACACCCACAACTGATCAACCTAAGCAAGGAATTCAAGAGGAAATATCACCACATGCTGCAAACTGAACAAAATCTCAAACTGCTTCAAGAGTAAAATACCACATTATCTATGACTATTCCCAGTATTTCAAGAATATTACCTCTATATGTATATAACTCATATGCAATCATTGCCTTATTTCCACAGATTCAACCTTTAAAGAGAAGAAAACATGGATTGTTTTTCTTTATCTAGAAAAGATGCATTATTGACAAAACATAACATAACAAATCAGTCGTACAACAAAATACGCATGCTAAGCCATTAGTTTGTTTCAACTCTACCAAGCATGAAATTTTCCTCAAGTTTTGGTCGTCAAAAATATATATGCACATATATTTCAGATAAAAGGTATTTGAATGTCGAGCAGAAATAAAAGGAGCAGTGACAGACGCTGACTAATTATTATAATCAAAATACCAAATCGTTCAGTAAAGGCAATCTGAATAGATTAGAAAAGAAACATCTTTGGACTACTTGAAAACATTAAAAAGAAAATTAATCAGGAAACTAAGTTACTCCACAATACTTGGGAAACATTGGATTGCCCCAAGTACTCTGAGGAGCCCTGGTTTATTTTTTTATGATATAGAATTGTCTATAAATCAGGTATCTCCACAATGAAAAATACAAATATATAGAAAAATAAATAAAAACAAACAATATTTGGCCTTATTTACGATATTGTAAAGGAAATGTAGACATCATATAAGCAACTGATTTTGGTAGTAACCCATCAAATCAATTTTCGCAGTGGAAATGAAAACTTTACAATTCCAGAAAGGCATAGAAGGCAAGAACTTAAGCCCGCTACTGATCATTCCGTGTTAGTTTCATGGTTGATTGCAATAAATTACTGTAATGTGTTCAAGTTGCGTCTATGCTTGAATCTTTTTCCTTCTTGCAAATTATATTCTCTTGAGAAGATATAAATAAACAATACAAGGCTTGAATATATATTTTATATGTATATTTTCCTTAGGTTTAGTGGCATGTTTGGCTTCTTTATCAGCAAGTAGAAGAAACTCCTAACTTTGTAGGGTGCGAAATGAAAAAGCACAGTGGGAGTTTCCCGCTTTCCTGGTAGAGGCTTTGACCGTGCAACTGCCCATTACGTTTCGTGATGTATGTTAGAGAAGAAACAATACCAATCAAGATTAACTTTCTATGGTGAAAGGGAAATGAGATGTATGTACTGTTGTTGCTACCACTGCTTTTGCTGCTCTAAGTTATTAGTTTCTTCCTTTGTATGAAAAATGACATTCTTGTAATATTTTCGCTTCCTCTGTCACTTAGAATCTAGCTGTTTTTTCTCTTTTGGTTGAATGTGATCAATTGTGTGTGTATGTATAGACATATGGAAGCCAAATGTGCTTTTCCATAAAATTTCACTCATAAAGTTTATGGTTTCCCAACTTGGGAAATGTGGCTTACTTGGCCACTAGACACAAGAGTATTTCCCAACTCAACTTGATTACTAAACCATAGGCCAAGACTGTTTAGAAGGAATGTGGTTTCCATATCGTCCCACATAATCTCATATAATTATCGTTTTTACTTTTTTACTTCAGTAAACCCACGCTTCAGTTGTGCTTTGTGCATTACGCTCCAGCAGGCAAATGTAGCTTTTTGCAGTTGACAACACAACTAGAAAAAATCAAGCATGAGTTCAAAGACAAATTGGAGTTATCATTTATGTACAGTTTAGAGCCTTTAGACAGGCCACTGAGAGAATCATCAACTGTATCAGTAAGTTCTTATTAGCATTTCCTGTCCTTATAGGATATAAAACGTTCCTTTCATAAAACAGTCACCATTTTTTCATGTCAATATCATGACAAATGTTATCGCAGATCGGAGGTGCCTTAAATGCATGACTTTCTTAAACCATCAATAGGTAATTTAAGTTATTTCATTCATATTGATACTTCATTCAAAAGGAAATCACAAAAATGCACTCATAAGAGTACAACAAAATCAGCACCCAAGGGAGTGGACTGTAGCCTAGTGTTTAATAAAGTGTGTTGAGAACCATGAGGTCTCGTGTAGCAAAAACACTAGGTGAGTTCAACAAGTGTCCCATGGAATTAGTCGAGGTAAGCATAAGCTGGCCCAGACAACATAGTTATCCGCCCTCTCCCCCCTAAAAAAAAGCAGCTTCCTTTTTACTTATCTCAAACAAAAAATTCAACAAGTCATAATCCACACAATGAAAAATCAAAAGATTGTGATCAAAGTATCCGAAATCAATCTTACAAGTAGTCACCGGGGTCATTGATTATCTGCCAGCTCCTGTTGATCTGTGCCTTCATCATTTAGGTTTCCAAACTTGTCCTTGAAGGAATCTTGCCTCTGCAACCACATCATGTGCCCCTACCCAACAAATTACACAAATTGGAGGAGGATATTACAAGGTGGAGGAATAGAACCCTCGCCAACAAGGTAAAATTTCCGCAGTCAATCAACCGAGCTACTAAGATTTCTTTACCAAGCATACTTGAAATTGAAATTACCTGGAGAGCAGCAGCCCAGACAATGAGGAATGAAGCGAACCAGAGCTTCTTGTCCTTGAGGAGTTCCTTCACTACAAATTTTCTATTCTCCATTGATGAGTACCTCAAAACCCCTTGTTACTAAAACACTGTAATTTGCATATTGAAAATTGGACTCGGGTTGTATTTCTCAAACGGGTTAAATTTTATGTAAATTATACTTCACACCCATAAGTTTTATATTGTACTATTACTAAGAGTAATTATTAATCTCGCGCTCTGTACGTGTATATCCTTTATCATTTATCAATGCGTATACAATTTAAAAGAAATAACGAATGCTTAATCGTGATCATGATCAAGGTATTGCCATAGCAATGGTAAGATCGCGCCTCCTATTCCACAATCACTAAGCACAATACTCAAACTAGCTTTCCTTTAGATCGCGATTGTGGTAGGCATAATCTATTGTTCATACCATAATCTAACGGTGTCAAAACTCATCCCAACCCCTCAAATCCTAATTAAAATTATCTTAACAACTTCTATGTGATAATATTGACTTATAAAAAGATCCAAAATATAATTTGTTACGTCACTAGGACAATAGCCCTTTTCCAACAACATAAATTTCATTTATGTTCAACATAAACTTCTATAAGTAAAAAAAAAGAAAAGAATACAAAGTTATATCCAAAAGAATATTCATAACTTATTATTCCTTGTTCAATTTTGTACATTGACATATGAAAAATGAATATATGTATACACATAATATCAACTAAACTAAATGTTCAAAATGGCCTCTTTAGGTTCTTCAAGTCCAAAGAATCAATACATTCTACCTCACCTCTATGCAAATTCAACAATTTCAACAACTCACTTGCCTTCTCCTTAGTATTTTCACTACAACCAACTTGTATTAGTAACAATAGCTTTTGAAATGCACCAACTTGAAGTGCTTCATTAATAAGCACAACATTATCCCTTTTCTCAATTAATAACTTCCATAATATTGAAACTGAAAATTCAGTTGCTAAAACTGAAACTCTCAATAATTTCTTGATCAAAACAGGAATAGTTAAGGCATAATTATTAGCCCTTTTTTTCCCTTCTTGTGAGTTGCAAATTCTAGCCAAAATTCCCAATACTTTTTCACATATGCTCTTTTCACAATCCACAAGTGTCTCTATAAGCAATTCCACTAATCCCAAATCAACAAATTTGGATCTTGCTTTCTCATTTGATAATTGTGATGAATTAACCATATGGTAAATTGTTAATAAAGAAGCTTTTGTAGTTGTAGGACATATTGGCTCTTTTACTAACTTCACTAATGATTCCAAACTTCCATCAATCTTTAATAACTCTTCTACTCTCCATGTTTCTTCCATTCTCATTATTTCTTTAAGCAAAAACACTGAATTTCTCCTACTTGATAAACTTCCACATTTCAAGAACCAAATCATGCAATTTAATGATGATTTTGATCCAAGAAATGACTTGGACTCACCATCTAGAGGCAATAATATTGTCAAAGTTGATAATATTTCTTCCATTGTTTCAACTTCATAAACGGATGATTTCTCCGTAAAACCAACAAGTATAGATGATAAGATCTTCCCTGCACCATTTGCAACAAAACAACGTTTATTCCTCATACTTTCTTTTATCATCTTCCTCATTTTCATTACTAGTTCGCGACTAGACTCTGAGCCTTGCTGCAATTTGCAGCAAGACTCAATCTTCCTAAGAATCACCGTTACCTCATCAGAGGTAACGGGGATTCTTGGAGTTGGGATCCTCTCGATCCCATAATCTTTATTCACAACACACCATTCTTGGATCATTTTCCTCATTGTGTGATTAGGAATTGGCTCAAGTGTCTTCACCACTTTTTTAGTGATAGGACATGTTTGATTTCCATTTTCAATCCATGTCTCGATACTCACTCGATCATACGTGATCCCCGTCGACAACGTCACCGGATCCTTCATCAAATCTAATGAAATTGGACACTTGAAATGGCTAGGAACCATCAACAACTCCATGGTTTTTTCTTCAATTTGTTTCTTTGAGTTACTCCTCCTTGATGCTCTTTTCTTCCTCCATGTTGAAATCATTGTTTTTATATTACAACAACAAAAAGAAACAAAACTTAACTTGAACTTGAAATTAAATCTTTGGAAATGAGTTTGGTTTTATGATTTTATTGTTTGCAAGTTATAGAAATTAATAAGAGTTTGTAGGGAGTACTATGTGTATATATATGTGAGTTTGTTGATGTCACGCGGTTCAACGTTCAATATTTAATATAATTGTAGTACTATCAAAACTATGTATTATAATTTTAATAATAAAATATTTCATGAACGTGTGAGCTAAATTGAATATTGACTAAGAAAAATTGTGAAGTGTTGAATAGGAATGGGGCAAAAAAGGGGTGCTAAGAAGGTTTGTTTAGACTAGATTTTTTTTATTTTTTTTTTGACTAAAGATGTTAGGTTGAAAAAATAAAATAGAAAATAATTCAAAGGTTGGTTTAATTTTGACGGGAGAAAATAGACAAGACAAAAGACTGGTCGGTGGACTAACCTTACTCATTTGATTTTATTTTAGCGTAATTAAAATTATTAATTTTTATAATTAAAAAATTACTTTATGTGATACTTAAGCAAAGTTGGGTGATTTTTTTATTCTAGAAAATTAATAGTTTAGCAATTTTTGTGATATTTATATTAAAAAGATTAAGTGATCTTTTGTTATAAAAATAATTTAATAACTTTAGTGCAAATATTTTTATTTTTTTTATGAATTACTCCATGTATGAGGATAATATATTCCTAGTAATAATTTAATTTTTATATAAAGGAACCAAGAAACACACAATTTTTAATTATAGAGGTAATATATTGAGTCGTGTATCACAAAAATCAAAACAATTTTTTTTTATTAATAATCGTGACCAAAAATCTTATTCCGACTGTCAAATGTAAAAAATGTCAATATTTTTTAAAATAAATTATAAGAAAAGTGCTACATAAATGAAACATATGGAGAACAAAAAGTTGTATAAAAAATATAGAATTCAAAGGAATCAAACTTGTATACGCTTCTTTATTTTGGTCTACACGGACTCGCTTTACATGTAAAGTTTGGTTGTTACAAGGCTTGCAGCAAACCTAACGCGCAAGCTATGAAGTAGTAAGGTCAAAGATACTATTCCCTCCATGATCATGACCAGTATTAATTTATGCGATGTAATTTGACTTGACATAAAATTTAAGAATTTTTTTCTACAAATTGTGCTCTACTCTTTCCGTCCACTTTTTAATTGTCACATTGCGCTTTTTGAAAGTTAATTTGACTAATTTTCAAAGTGAAATTAGATTACATTAATTTGATATTTTAAACAAAAAATTTAGATATTCAAAAACTATATGAAAAGTACTATAAATTGCAATTTTTTGCATATCAATATGATGAAAAATACATCGTAAAATATTAATCAAAGTTAGTATCGTTTGACTCTAAAAAGGAAATTATGACAATTAAAAGTGGACGGATGTAGTATTATTTTTATAAACATGGAAACATCACAAGTTATGAAAACTATCAATTTTTTCTCAATTTTTACAGTCTTATCAAATGAGCAAATCATGCTAATAAATAAGATATCAAAATGTCCAAAGACATTGTATTAATAAATCGCATATTTCCATGTTCGGATGTTCCTTTTATAAATACATGTTTACGGTTGCCAAATTTCAAATACACAAAATTTATAGATCCACTGATCAATAATTATACTCCCTCCGTTCCCTTTTGTATGTCATATTTTTATTTTGCACTTACATTAAAAAATGATGTAACTTTACCATTCTACCCTTATTTAATTTTTTTGAAACTCAAGTTTTCAATTAATTTATTTTGATTAATTAATTTGACCAATTAACATGAATCATTTATTTAACTTTTCTAAGTTGGTCAAATGTATATTTTTAAAGCTAATAACTACAAGGGTAAAAAAGGAACAATATGATAATTTATACATTGATTTTATGAAATGACAAGTATATTGAAGCGTAAGAACGTGAGGAGCGGATTACCAAGTAAACCAAAAAAAAAAGGAATTGGGAATATATATTTTCTTTTTTTTCCTCTGAAAAATATAATGCATGTTTACTGCTCAACAGACTTTTATTATTTCAGTTCTATAGCGTAAACAATATTTATATAATTTAGAATATATTATATAATTCCTCTGTTTATCTTTATTTATTTATTATATTATTTTGGATTGTTCAACGATAATTGTCTAATTTATAAAATCAATCAATAATTTAACATATTGTATCAATTTTACCCTATTAAGTACTTAAATACTTCTTTTTTCAATGTTTAGATGACATATACTCTCTTCGTCCCTTTTTATTTGTTAAATTTTGACTCGACACACTTACTTGATTGGTATAGTGAATTTACCATTTTAGACTTATTAATTGATAAGGTCTCAAATATTTACTCAGTACATTTTTCAAAGACATTAACTCAATGTTAATAAATTGAGGGTATAATAGGGAAAGATAAATTATCTTTTCTTGATTTATCAAAAATGACAAATAAAAAGAGACATTAAATTAGAAAATATTTGACAAATAAATAGAGACGAAAGGAGCATTTGGTAATATTATTTCACAATGTAATATTCTTAATCTATACGTCACGTCAATAGTAAATAACTATTCCCTATGTCCTAATTGATGTGACTTACTTTCTTTTTTAGTCTGTTTAAAAAAAAATGACATATTTTTATATTAAATAATAATTTAACTATAAAATATTTATTTTACCCTTAATAAAATGATTTACAGTCATATAAATTTCTATCATTCATTTTAGATCACAAATTTTAAAAATCTTTATTTCTTTCTTAAATTTCATACCGAATCAAACTACTTCACATGAAATGGACAGATGATGGAGTACTCTATATTGGACAGAAAAAGTACTAATTTGACCTAATTAACAACTGACATGGGCTGCTTTCGAAGCATGCCTCGTGAGTCGTGTCTCATTGTGTCATATGTCATGCATGGCAAGCCTAGCTACCTGCTTCACCTCTGGTTCGAGTCTTGAAAATATAAAAAATTACTCCCTCCGTCCCATTTTATGTGGCACCATTTCCTTTTTGATCAATTCCAAAAAGAATGTCACATTTCCTTATATGGTAAGTATTTAAAGGTACAATTCCTCTTTTACCCTTGTTGATCCCACTTAATTTTAAAATAATACTCCAATACATTTATGAGGAGAGAGAAAAGTGAGTCTACTTTTTAAAGGACAATTTGGTAAACATTTCAAAGTCTTCATTTATTTCTTAAACTCCGTGCCCGGTCAAATGTTGCCACATAAAATGGGATGGAGGGAGTACTTCGTATATATGTACAAGGTAAACATTTTAACTATCATATGTATGTATATATAATTTTTTATATTTTTAATCTTTTTAGTGAAAATTCTTATTTCATTACGGTAAAAAAGTCGAATTAGGTTCAAGAGGTTCACATTTTACTATAAAAAAACATGAAATTAGCTACGAAATTTGTTGGTCATTCTCAGTTAATCGGTAGCTAAAAATCTCCTAGCTAATTGAATTTTCTTATAATCCGTATGGCTAATCCATAGTTAAATAAAATTAACATGAGATTTTTACTTATTTTATTTACAAAAGTTTATCCATTACTAATTTCTTGTTGTTACTAGTGTTGTTGGGCCAAATACATATGAGAGGGGGCCTTCAATTTTCCATCACTTTTTATTTAGACATATCAACTAGCACTTAAATCTTTGACTAATATATAGTGGGTTTCTTTTTGTTGTTATTAAATATATTCATCCAAACTTTCATCTCCCAATCGGAATTTGACATTGACCCTACCTCGTATATTAATATCTACATCAAAAAATAGAAAGGAATGAGACATATACCTAACCTCCGATCCTAATGATAGTTAAGCTAATCAACTATCTTACTAAAGAGGGTATAACTAATCAACTAGAAAGCTAGTAGGGTTAGTAAGATAACTAAATATCATACACCTAAAGGGCTTCTAATTCAAAGTAAAAATTGAACATATTCTTGGTGCAGCATGCAGATAAAAAGAAAAGCTATTCCATTTCGACAAAAAGACAAAAAAGACCCACACCCAAGATCCATAGGGTACTTCCCCTTTTGACCTAGTTGTGGGCAAAGAGGGATTTGAACTCCCAACACTCTGGTTCGTAGCCACGTGCTCTAATCCTCTGAAGCGATAGCTTAGGAAAGTGTAGATGCATGGAGAATATATAAGTTTTTTAATGAAAAAAGACAACATACAAATCAAGGAATTAGTAGCTTCTCAGTCAAAAATATCAAAGGAAACCATAAAAAGGTATCAAGATTATACAGCTTTAACTTCTTCTCCCCTTTTAAATGTACATACAAGACAGGGATAGAAGTTCTTTTGCAGTATACATACAACAATATATACTTAAGAAGCTAATCATGTCAAAGATCTAAACTGGTTAGAAGCTAATCACTTGCTAAATGTGTCATTGTGGCTAATCATGTCCATACACTAGAACAAGTCAAACAAGAATGCACCAGCAGGATGCTGAAAATTTGCTGTAGTCCGGAGAGGTGCAGCAAAATCAGTGGAATAGGAATTTAGCTATTTGTCCGAGTTAGGCTTGGATTCGAAGAACTTGGATACAGCTTCATAAAGATTCTCTTCCTCGAATGGTTTTGAGACGTAACCATCCATTCCACACTTGAGGCATTTCTCTAATGTGGCATGAATTACATCAGCAGTCATGGCCAATATCGGCATGTGCCACATGTGCCTCTTTGTACCTCCATCCCAGTTCAACACTCCATTCTGTTGTTCATTTGCAATGCTCTCCAGTTCCCTAATTCGACGTGTAGCCTCAAACCTGCAATTTCAGAAGAATTAGTTTTAAAAACCTATGTACTTCAATTTCTTTGGATGTTCATGTTTAGTTACTCGTTTCTTTCCCTTGGTACACAAGCACATTGTCCTAAAGACAATCTTTTCGTTTAGTAAAACATGTTTTCCTAGAGGAAATGAAGTTCAATTTGCACTGAATCACAATACCCAAAAGTGCAGTTTTGAACAAAGAGGTGAACAAATGAGTGAAATAGCATTTCCCATTCAAGTGAAATCCAATCAACATCACTGTGCAAGTAGGTCGACATGCACCAACCACTAGCAACAGTTTCAAAGAAGTTTATAAATCTGTGATTGATACAGAAGCTATGCACACACTAGACGTGATTAATACCTACACAAATTAACATTGATCATCTCAGTTGCTATGTACACAACAAAGAGAATCAGACTTCTGGCCAAAACATGCTACGACGTGACAAGTCACAGGTAAAGACCGAGAATATATTTGTGAGCATATTCTTAAATGTCAGAACTCTCAAATGACAGCAACCATCTGAGGTATGGTAAACAACTAACATGCTGATTTTGGATTTAAGCCCATAAATATTCTTGAAGTTTCCAAGTTTGACTCGACCAAACAATTGTCTCCCTTTGGATTATTAAGCTCATTACCCGAGGAGGTAAGCAACACAAGAATAATATGCCAACTCTTTTTCTAAGGCATTACCGAGTATATAACTTCTTCTCTTATGTCAGTTCAGAAGAGATCCTTTAGTGAAGCACAAAGTGCAAAATGAAAAGAAAAGCAAACAACTGAATTTTGGGTGGACCATGGTGAGATGATACAAGTCTAGACAGTCTAGTTGGGACAAAAACTCCAGAAAGCATTAGTTACAAAAGAATGTTGTCCATTTTACTGTCTCATCAGAGTTTTTTCCGAATTTCTAATAGAATTAAAGGTTTATTCATTTTTATTTGAGGCAAGTTTAAATTGTTCGAATTCTGTAATCACCAATGAACAACATTGGTAAGCAACCCAAATTGACTGACCAGTCCGTATATATTATTTGTTACCAGAGAGCTAAAACTGAATATTGCAATATATGATTTGTAAAGCTGCATTGTTTCCTTTCAGATACAAAAAAGTTGTCTATAAGCAATCATCTTATCTCAGATTCGTTGATTAAAGATAAATCTGTCAATATACTACAGCAGGGGACTTAAATTCCTATACTTAAGTTGTACAAACCAGGACTTTGGTACATGAATGGGTATTAGTTTAAAACTAGTAACTATTTTATAAAGCTAGAATTGAAACAAGGCTTAACTGTGGATAATTAGCACATTAAAATCATTTCTGCAATCAAAAGCACCTTTTACCTTCCACAAGTCCAGTAGAATTATATTTGGTCCCAATACAGGACAGAATGTGAAGCCTGTTATTGACAGTGCACATTTTGAATTTTCTACTGCCAACTATTACACAGATACACTGATGCTCCAACTTAAAGATGGCATAATTCGAATTTGGTCACAAACTTGCAAGTAGAACTACTATGAAGAAAATCATTAGATCAGGAAAATGAGAAGTTTCGAACATACCCATCCATTTCTGGCATCTGAATATCCATAAAGCATGCATCAAAATTGTGTGGTAACTGCAGCAATGCAAGAGCAGCTTTCCCACTCTCAGCACACTCTACCTCGGCCCCAAACTTTTTGAGTGCACCAGCAGCAACCCTGCGATTTACTCTATTATCATCAACCACCAAAATTTTCATACCACATAGTAGGCCACGAAGGGATGGAGATCCATTGCACATATCTTTTCCTCGGCTCTTGTTTCCAATTCCAATTAGCTGCTGAAGGCATGCAGCCAGCATACTTGCTCTAAGAGGTTTCATTATCACTGAAAAACCTACTGCTTTAGCCTTTTCATGTTCAGCAGTGTTGGTAAAATTAGTCGCCAGAAGGATCATCTTCGGTAACTTGTACATGTGTCCATTTTGATTGATGTCTGGAAAGTGTAAATTTAGGTCAACATCTTCAGATATCCACGAGTCCTTCTCGACCAGAATCATGTCCAGCTTCCTGTCAATGCAGCAAGATAACAAATGCTTATTTAAATTAATGCATCACGTATAACATATAACGTTTCTGGACTATTCCTGTTCGTTGTTTTCCCCTTTTTGAGGGGGATATCAGCATTTTTTATTTAGGCTATCCTCCGCTAGATTTGAACATCTTGCTAAACACTGGAACTCCTCATGCAGGGAACTGAATAAGAAAAAAATGGTATCCTAGTGGCATTTTGAAGATCACTGTCACATAAATGACAGATTTGATATATTTCTACACCTAAATGTTTTCCTCTATGTTGCCTTCTGCTACTATATATTTAGGTGATAATAGCTGTGAAATGTGCAGAAATACAAGAATGAAACGATACTAGTTAATATATGTCTGGAAACTTACATTGGTGAACATGAAGTCTTTTATTGCTGAAACGGAAAAGAAAATCAAACCTCAGTCAATCCTTAGGCATTTGTTTTTTGTTATTAATTATCTGCAATTTGGACCTCCTTTTTCTCTTCTTGTCAATCAATATAAGTAGATTAAATTCCATTTCACCAAACAAGACCGTAAAAGATAAGGCACTTGGGCCTAACACAACCCCAAAAAACTAGCTCATGAGGGGAGGATTGTCCAAGTCCATATAAGCAAACCACTGGTCCATTCTCCCAACCAATGTGAAACTTTAACCCACTCTAAACCTCCCTTCACACCCAGGCCGAACTAGAGTGTGGACTGGGAGCCCAAATAGGGATCAACCTGGCTCTAATACCATGTACAGATACGACACTTGGACCTATCCATATAAAAAAACAACCGGTCCATTTCCCAACCAATGTGGGACTCTAACCCACTCTAACAAAGGCTGTAGAGTGCCTACAATGGCCAAAGGCATTAGCTTAGAGTTCGTCTAAGATAACATTAATAGTAATGTGTCCTTGAAAGCCTCAAAGTTAGATTAATCTAAGTAATACATGCTTGCAGTTCTGAATCACTTACAGTCGACAGAGTATAAATAGCAAATTGTTCGCCAAAGGATGAAAACTTACTTGGAAACAACAGAACCATTTTTCCCAAGAGTGGCTGCTGCTCTCTTGATGCTACTGACAACTTCTGCCCGAATACCAAGTCTCTTCAGATGGTATCCTGTTACAGCAGCTCTTACAGGCTTTTCATCAACTATAATAGCATTTAGACCTTTGAATGAAGTAGGCAAATCATCAGAATGAGATTTTTTCAGATCACCAACAGCATGTTTCTCGCATCTTAGGAAGCTAACACTGAAAGAAAATGTGCTTCCAATCTTGGGACGGCTAATGAAACTTATATGACCGCCCATCAGCTCGACGAGACACTTGCTAATGCTTAACCCAATACCAGTTCCTCCATACTTTCTAGAAGTTGAACTGTCTGCCTGCATGAATGGTGTAAAAACTCGATCTTGTGTTTTCAAAGGGATCCCAATCCCAGTATCTTCAACACTAACCATTACAGTGACATCCCGAGAGAGATCATCATTCACCACCTTAGTTGCAGATTCATAGTACAACCCATTGTCAGCAATTATATGCTTGAATGTGTTCCAAGTGTTCTGGCTATCAGCAGTTTCATAACCACTTAAGGTCTTGAAATGAAAAGCACTAGAAGAAATAATACTTTCAGATCCTCCATTCAAGCAGGTGTCAGTTTTGTCACCATCTTTTTTTTGTTCTGCCAGATGAACTTGAACAAATATATGCCCTCGTAGAGTGAACTGTCAAAGAATAAACTTTCGGTAATCAAAATGATTCAAGAAAGAACAAATAGAGAAGTTCTAAAGGTTACCATTTCCTTGTTTGAATGCAACATTAAAATAGAAAGCAAATCAAAAAGAGGAATGTTTCTCTTCAGCCTACCTCTTTTCTGAACAGAGAAGGTAAATCTTAAATTTCTCTGAACTTTCACATTCCACAAATTAAAGGAAAATTTTAAAATTTATTTCACCATTTCCCTCTTTTTTTAATCCCTTCCTTTCTTTTTACCTCCTAGTTTCCAATAGCATAAAGAGGGACTTGTGCTTATGGTTCAGGGATGAGAAGATTGCCTGTTTTACTTACTTTGACCGAGTTGTTCACCAGATTTGTTATCACTTGTCTGAATCTTCCTGGATCCCCCATAACAATTTCAGGCACTTTATCAGAAACAAAGACGGCCAACTTCAGTTCCCAATAATTCATTTTGTGTCAGGAAGAAGCACCAGGAGCAATTGAAATCCAGAGGTAACAGGTAGAAGAAGCAAAAGAAATTAGTAGTTGAAGACATAGTGGCTCAGTTTAACGCATAAACCAACAGACAACAACAATAAATTACTTTGTGTATGAGAATAAAGGAACTTATGAATGTTCAAGGGCGTACCTCAACACCTTTGCGCCTTGACTCATCAGAGAATAAAGAGAGAACATCATCCAGTATAGAGCGAAGGTCAAATGGAACTGCCTCAAGTTCTAACTTGCCAGCTTCAATTTTAGCCCGATCAAGCACTTCATTTATCAATCTTATCAGTGACTTTCCACAATCTTGAGCAGTTTGAGCATAATCTCTTTGAGTTGAACTCAGATCCGTATCTAGAAGCAAAGCAAGCATTCCTGAATTCACAATCATACAGCAGGCATTAAAAAGTTAGAAGTAGCACATTTAGTTAAATTGCTATTGAGATAATACTGCAAATCAATATGAGAATAGCTCCTTACCTAGGATTCCATTCATAGGAGTTCTTATTTCATGTGAAACAGTAGCCAAGAACTGGATTTAGCAAAACAGAAAATGCATGTCAACATCTCAAGATCAATCTAATGGAATAAAGAACCTCAAATTGGACAAGGTGTTCAGAGACCTGGGATTTGGCAACATCAGCTGCTTCAGCTTGAACCTTTAGCTCCTGCATTTTATGGAAATCATCCTCTACTTTATTAATGTGGCTTGCAGATTTGTAACCCGTGTAGCCAATTAAGAGGAAGATGGTAAAAATGAAAACTGCAGTGGTCACTGCACCCCAAGATATAGGATCTTCGTAAAGATACCTGCAATGGCACAAACATATCAAGGTCCCACATCAAAGTTTAAGCTTTCTTACACAGAGCACTTGCTACCAAGTCAAAGAAGGATGAGCACTTACCTACAAATCATCTCATGCTTACGAAATGGATCACCAAAATCAAGCTTGCTTACTTGCTTAAGTGAGGCATCACCATTGGGGTTCTGGTGTCCGTACATGATTAAAGGATCAGAGGAGTTTGTAACATCATAGACATTTACAATTATTGGATGATTTGCAGCAAGTTGCCCGAGTAGACACTCAACGAGAGACTCAACATCAAAGGCTCCACCAAGAAACCTGCATTGAGTTAAAGAGCTAGATGTAACTATTACCAAATAGCAGCAGAACCTGCCCTATCTCACCCCATCACCTAGTAATTGACCAAAAACATGTCTTCAAGTACTATGCACTAAAACAAATGCACATGAATAATGGTTACTGAGAGAATCTTGCAACACCCAAAGAATAGAATGACTTATCCCTTTTATGTGGTCTGCACGGCGAATAGGCCTACGCCTACATCTTTAAGAAACTGAACTAAGCTAGATATATTTCCATTAGCTGGCTTACGGGAGTGAGAAGCAGAAGGAACAAATGCTCCAAGTTTGAGACTAAAACGATGACTGGCATTAGGCGGCCATGCAAACCAAATGAACTGAACTTTTCTAAAGCAAAAAGTGATAAGCAAATATCTTGAGACCATCGAGCACGCTAAGAATTCATCCAATTAGAAAACAACATTGACACAAGCTTACCCTGCAGTTGCTTCAACCCGTTCGTGCTCCGTCGGGTTTTCCGGAAGCTTGGATCTGTAAACAGGGAATGTCAAAACAACACCAAGGTGATGAGAACCCAGAAGCCTGAAGGGGCTTGTAAGAACTGCCTTCCCACTGGCCCTAGCTCTTAAGATGTTTTCGCGATCCTCCTGAATGAACCAGGCAAAAGAACAGTCCAATGAAATAAGCTAGCACAACTAACAAGAAGATAAAATCCATGAAACTTTCGAAACTAATTCATTACCTCTCCTGACATCATGTCAAGTGATTCTATGTAGGAAACAGTCTCTTGAGAAAATATAACTGGAGAATACTCATCTCTGATTGGTGAAGGCTTTTTTTCCATTGTTTTAATAGTCCATCCATGTTCTCTCTCAAATTCTTCCCTTTCTGAGTTTAAAACTCTCTCTGCATATGCCACCCCACTTAATAGTGGCCTCTCAAAGGCAGTTCTAGCAGTGTACTCAGCAAAAGTATTCTGCAGTTTCAGTAAAGAGAATCAGAGTCCAAATGGAGCAAAACAAATATTGACAATTCAAACAGCTTACACTAAGTTGTTTAGAACTGAGGCATAGTCGTTACTCGTTACAACAACAACATACCCAGTAGACTCTGGGGGAGGGTAGTGTAGAGTGAACACAGACCTTACCCCAACCTCAAAGGTAGAGAGGTTGTTTCCGATAGATCCGCCACTCAAGAAAAAATAGTCCAGAAAAAAGAAGCAATGGAAGTACACGAAACAACCGATAGCTACAAAAATTGAAGAACAAGAAACTACAAGAGTAATACTACTACTAGTAGTATGGACGAACAACACAATGCACTCCTACACACTAACCTTCTACCGCTAATCCGTGTGCTCCCCAACCTCCTATCTTAAAGTCATGTCCTCGATAAGCTGAGGCATAGTTGTTTCTTTGTTAAAAGATTGAGCCAAGCAAAGACAAAATATTCATATGACACAACAGGTAGACAAATAAAACTCATCACAATTGCAAAAGATAAAGCAATACCACCAAGACTAAAAGAGAATCAAATTATCCCTCACTACACTAAACCAATTTCACAACTTTTTTCAGTCCAAAATGAGAAATTGTAACCATTTAGGAGCACAAACCTGATCAATTGCTGATGGATTCTTCTCATAATGGAAAGTTGATACAAGTATAGCAAGGGCATGTACATGGTTCACACTAACACTGAATTGATCTTGTAACATCCTTGCCCTTTGATCACACATACTCACAAGCCCTTCTTTTCTTTTCTCCTTGTGATTAGCATCCATATAAAAGTACAAAGCAATGCTGAAAAATGTACACCAGATAATCCATAAAGCAAAAAGCTTTGGAAGATAACCCTGTGAAGGTACAAATCTATGCTTTCTCTTTGAGTTAAATTGCTCACTCCCCTTCACACTCACCATATGGTGGCTTTGCATCTTCTCACCCATCACCACAACAACAAAAAAACTCCTCAATATTCTTCAAAATATTCCTAACCACAAAGAAACAAGAAACCCCATATAAACAAATGAGCTAAAAATCATTGCTTTCTGCAAAAGGACAAGTAGTTTCTTAAAACCCCATTTTTTTAAATCATAGGGAAAAGCAAAGAATTCACTAAAAATATGCTGAAGGCAAAAAACCCACAAAGAAAATGAACAAATAAATCATTTCACCCCACCCCCTCTCTCCTCACACTATCATGAGGATGGAAAGAAGTGAAACCCAAGAAAAAGAAACAATTTTTTTCCCCTCATGGAACAACAAGCATGGCTTGACTGCAGTCCTAAAAAGATGAAAAAAATTAATCCCAAATTCCAAGAACTCACACAGTGTCTGTCAATGGGGTTTTTGGAATAAAAAATGAAAAATCACTCCAATCATGTGCTCTTTTTTTTTCTCTCAAGCATGAAGTTAAGTTGAAGAATCTAGACAATGAAGAGCATGTTCACTATTTTTTCTTCATTATTATATATTTACACCATTAAAAAAATTACTACACTGAGCTCAAAGAAACCAGGAGAGAGTAAAAACCAGCTAAAGAACAAAAGATACAAACAAAACCAACCAAGAAAGAGAAAAGAGTAGCACTTTTCAATATTTAGAAACAGAGAACTAAAAGAATATATAATTTTCTTTTAAATTTATCATAAGGAAAAAATGTTGTTTAGCTCTATATAGAAAAGAAAGTCCTGGCATAAATGGTAAGGTTGTTGTTATGTGTTTACGAGATTATAGATTCGAGCTATGAAAATAACTAAGATCGTTATTATGTGGTCATGACATTATAAATTTGAGCTATAAAAATAACTATAAGACTTTCGGAAACGGAACTAGTAGCTTGCATGGAAGTTTGGTGTGAGTTCAGCCAAATATTAAACTACAAATTTAGTTATTATCACTTAAAATTATAATTATAAAATTTAAAATTCTAATTTCATCCTTTTTTCTAATTAATCACATAGACAGCGAGAGTTTAGTATACCAATTTGCTCAAGTTTTAGTTATACAAAGTTTATTTTAGATTATAAAAAACTTTTAGAAAATATTTCCTTAAATTCTACCTAATCAAATTAAGTAGCATAAATGGATATAAATATGAATGAACCCAATAATTAATAGTACTGGGTAGATGTATAATTAAATTAGACATAAATCTACTATAAAATATTATACTACCAATATTATTCTACCTAATACACCCCTGTCAAACAATCCATTAAATACCTTACATTATTTCTTTTTACCTTTTTAATTGCAAAAAAAGAAAAAATAAATATGGATCCAACAAAAAGTAATTCAATCTTTTGACAATCTAATATAGACTTTTTTTTTCTTCTCCGTCTCTTAGACTTTTCACTCCCACATGGGTCTCCAGTAAATTTTATGTATTAAATAATTAATTAATTTATTTATTTATATATTTTTATATATATTATGGAGTGATGGGCTTTTCGTTATTTTCTCAGGTTGTAGGGGCAATAAAAGCATCAGGTTTCAGAGCAGAGTTTGAACACTGCAGGAGGAGATGATTACTTGGATATTTGGGTCCGTTTGGATATGTATATATCAAAATATTTTAAGACATTGTATTGATAAATTAATTTTTATTTTATTTTTTTATAAATTAACATTTGTGATTTCAAAATTTTAATATATATATAATTTTATAAAGATATATTAGTAAACCACAATAATAACAGTCTATTCACGTCAAGCAAGAGCTTTTTTTATGTTATGTTTATATAATTAAAAAAATCATTACCATAATTTAGAATCCCCAATCATTTTATTTTGGGAGTTTTTAGAATTTAAAATCGTGATTTGATTTCCTACGTAAAAACACAAGCCTAGAGTTTCTTTTATCATCAAAGTTAATATAGGATGGTGTCCTTTAATTAGAGAATTTGAATTTAAGCTTTTTATAAATAAAATATTATTTTAATAATATACTTTATACAAAACATATTTAAACTAGTTGACATTCTAAAATGCATATCGAATATCAAATAGGAAACTAAAACAAAAAGTTAGAGAAAGGAATATTTAATTGTGTGTCGTGCTTTCGTCAAATCAAGTACCCAATTTAATTTTAAGGTACATGAAAATTTTATGTGATTTTGCCAATTTAGAATCGACAATATAAGTATTAAGTAATAAATTTTAAATCAAGTAACTAAATTTTAATAGTTAACAATTAAAGTGAGTATCAAAATAATAAAGTATCTATACATCAAAAATTTATCTTATCGTATTATATTATAAACATAGTAGAATGGTTGATATATATATTAGCAAACATAGGGAGAAAGCATTTTGCTCTTTTTAATATATACATTAGTAAATTTTAGTTAGTGGAATAAGTTAGTTTGGATAATGATGCTTAAAGAAGAAAAATTAAAAATAAAATTGAGGGAAAATGTAGAAGTAACAATAAAAATTAATAAGAATCATATCATATAGTATTATTTAATTAAAGAAAAAAAAAGTATAAATCGCATTCACATATCTTTGAGAAAATGACTTGGCGACAAGGATCAGATCTTATTCCTGATTAAATTACGTCAATGTCCAAATGATCTTGACCGAATTTTTATATTTTGAAAAAACAAACATTATTATAAATTTATAATTTATATTTATTCTCTTTCTGCCTTGTATAGTTTTGTTTTGTTTTTTGTTTTTTTGTGTGTAAAGGGGTAAAAAATGGGTATTAAGAACCGTTTTGGAGATGAACGATAATAATAATATATTTGATGTAATTTTATGGTGATTTAGAGAAGATGATGATTGATGTATATTATGGAGATCGAGCAATATTTTCTAGTTTAATTTTTTATTCCATTTGCTATATGGATAATACTTTAAGTTAAATAAGTTTTGCTTTATGGATAATGAATATTGTTTGACTTATGACTTGAACATTTTTTAGTGGAGTAAACAGAGTTCAAAAGTACAAAATCAATTATTTTCGAAGTTATTGGTGTAGTTTTCCATAGAAAATAATACAAGTGATTTGCACAACTTAAATATCTCGTAAAAAATGATGTAATACTAACTCGTTTGCTTGAATCTAGAGCAAAATTCAGGCAAATCGTCAAATTATTTTTAAATATTGAAGAAACTTGTCTTAACAATAAATAATGTGAGAATTGCTGTCACAATCTTCACTAAAAAATTTAATGAACTATCCGAATTAAAATCATAAATATTGAAAAAATCTTGAGGATCAGTTAGATTTTATGATTAAAATCTTGATGATCACCATAACTTGTTGTCAAGACAAGTTTTATAACTAAAATCCTAGCAATTTGTTAGAATTTTAATACGTTTTAAAGAAATTTTAACAACACAATTTTACGTTAAAGATAATCCAAATCAACTCCAAATTTTAGTACAAATCCCAATAATTTTCAATTATTAGATTTATTTCAATTAGTCAGAAATCAAATAAATCCACCTTATTTCTTAGTGGAGAATTTTTTTACCCTTTTTTGGCGGCAAAAAGTATGTGTAAAATAAAAAAGCATTCGTTTTCTCCCCTTTAACACGTAACAACCAGGGGATGGACTTTCGGGGTTTGAAACGCCAAACTAAGAAAATTAAAATAATA
This sequence comes from Solanum tuberosum, assembly GCF_000226075.1. Lineage (NCBI taxonomy): Eukaryota > Viridiplantae > Streptophyta > Magnoliopsida > Solanales > Solanaceae > Solanum > Solanum tuberosum. The sequence goes on along the minus strand of NW_006239113.1, from coordinate 869,670 downwards.
ACAATAATTTAATTGCTCATTTATTTTAAGGTGCAGTTAAAATTAACTCTGATGAAGTGTTTCGACATAATTTCTCCGCTCTTAATTAAAATTTTCAAATTCAAAAATTTTAAACATGAAAAATCTTAATAGAAAATGATTTTTTCGTTTAATAAACTAGATATAGTAAATTAAAATTTTGAGATTCAAATATTGAGCGAGAAACTAAAAGAAATAATCAAATGAAGTGGCAAGTAAAGTTCGGATAAGTAAGTTACGATATATATAAATAAAAGAGAAGTATTTAAATATCCCTAAATTCAGCATGAATTATTAGTTTCATTTCCGAACTATTGACAGTTTTAAAAACACTTTTTAATTAACTAACTAAACTTAAATACACTCTCAATCTTGGAGTGAAACACACCCATTAATTCTTGTCAATTTAGGTGTGTTTTCAACACTTCTCTCAACTTTTTATTAAGAGTCTGATGTTCATACAAGGATTTGAAATCTCTTGTTATGTCATGTGGTAAATCGAAGGTGTATTCAATTTAGTCAATTAAATAAAATGATGTTTTTAAAGTTATCAATAAATCAAAACCAAACTAATAATTTATCCCACATTCAAAAATATTCTCAATACTTCTCTATAAATAAATATGAATCCAAGCTTAACAAAGGTGGTCTAACATGTCACTAAAAGTGAACAAAGTATATTCTTTTTTTATATTCTCTTTCTTTTATGTTTAAAATAAAAATAAAATTAAGGAGGTCATACCAAAACTATTCACACAACTATAGAAGGTCAAAGATAATTAGTTGAATTTGGAATCAATTATTTCATTAATAGATTGAATTTTCTGCCTCTTAAAGTCAAACTTTGTGTTCAAATTATAAGAGAAGTTAATTCCTTTCATACTGAATTTGGATGCATGCATATATTAAGAAGATTTTTAATTTGACTTAGCAGGAAAATCCAAATAGATTGGCATTTCATGTCTACTTTATGCAAGTTATATTGTCCATCTCTTCTTTTTAAACGGATTTTAGTATGTGTATTTTATAATATATATTATTTTAACTCTATAACAGATGTGACATCTTGATAATTGAACTGAATGTCTCATTACATTATAATTTATATTATATTGTAATTAGTTATAATTTTGATTAGCTATCACATTAGAAAGTCTAATTATTTATTGATTGATCAGAGTTATATAAGAGATAACATTCACGTACGAAAAGGAAGATAAATAGAAATGCAAAGTTGATATGACATTGAACAAATTCTTCTTATGTATGATAAGAAGGAATCTCTATTTGATCTTAATTGACTAAGTTAGAGATTTGATTCAATATATAAGGTGTTTAACAAAAAGTGCATATCTCTTATATAGGTTAAATTATCATCTATTATTTTTCATTCTTTTTCTGTGTATTCAGCCCTATAATATTCTTTTTTTTTTATCTTGATAATTGTGAAAACATACGCTAAGTTAATATGACATTAAAAACTTATTCCTATGTATGATAATGAGGAATATTTATTTGACCTAAGTTGAATAAGTTAGAAATTTGACTCAGCATATAATATGTTTAATCAATATTCCAAAGTAGTTGCCCCATTAGTAAATTTCTAAATTCACTTACTCCCTCCGTTTCACAAAGAATGACCTCCTTTCCTTTTTAGTCAGTTTCAAAAACAATTACTTCTTTCCTTTTTTGGTAACATTTTACTTTTTACTTTCCACGTGGCATGTTTAAGACCACAAGATTAAGGGCAATTTTGTACATTTGACATAACTTTAATTTAGGACCACAAGATTCAAAAGTCTTCTTTATTTACTTAAACTCCGTGCCAAGTCAAACCAGATCATTATTGGTGAAACGGAGGGAGTATGACTTATCTATTCTTTATTATTTTTTAAAGTAGATTTAATCATGTCCTAGTCCTACCCTATATATTGAATTTCATCACTATAGTAATGGTTCCTAATTTTTAAATTTAATTTATTTTTTTATTCTTAAAAATGATGCTAATATTTTTTTTTAAAATATGACCACACAAAACGCCAACAAATACACGAGTAGAAATATTTAACAAGATTTTATAAGAACAAAAAGAAGTGTGCACCATACTCTAGCTATATATAAATAAAATATATTTAAAATTAAAAATTAATTCTCCCTTCCTTGTGTCCTACCTTAGTAAGTTAATCATATAGAATACATTCACATTTTAAGATTTCGATTTGAATTTTGAATATTAAAAAAAATCATATTTAAAAGTCATTTCTCTTAAATGACTCTTATGCAACGTAAAATTAGATTAGTCATTCATTCAATACGGCATATGAGTATCGAACATGAAGAAGAAGATAGAATAAGCTCAGCAAGTATAATATTTATTTATAAATTTAAATACCTTACAAAACATAACAAAAGTAATTGTGGCCAGAAAATCGAATTTCAGAGGCCAATCTGGTTGCTCATATTCAAATTGGCAGTCATAAAAGTTTTGACTATTTTTGTTTGATTTGTACTATTTAATTATTTTCATTTCAAGAAAATATTATCTAGTCGATAAAATAATCATTTCATTTTATTCTGTTTGTTTTACAGAATATGCTGGTCCAATCACCAAAGCTGGTTTAAAACATGTAAATAGTCATAGTCAAAACTACATTTTCGAAAAGAAGCAAATATTTGACTCTTGAGGGTGGGTTCATAATGGAAAAATATTTTTCATCAAAAATATTTTCTCAAAAATAAATGAATATTTTATTTATAGGTAAGTAAAAAGTATTATCGTTAAAATATGTATATAATAATTTAAAAAATATGATGAGAGGTGGGGATGGAAAGGTAGGTGTATCATATGGTGTGGGGTGAAGATGAGATGTGTTGGAGAAATTTAATTTTTTTTACCATTTAATTAAGCTTATAGTTTGTGTCAAGTAACGAGTCCGGAACCAAAAGGGCAACAAAATTTTTCGAAAATTCCAAAAGGACAATTAAATTATTTATGAAACCAAAAGGACAACAATTTGTAACGGCGTCTAAATCAGGTTTTCAAAAACGAAGCTCAAAAATCCATGAGCCTTACAAGGCACATCAGCTTTTAGCCTTGTAAGACTCAGCCGCCATGAGCCTTACAAGGTGCAAGGCTGTCAGCGCCTTGCAGGGTATTTTTTATTTATTTTTTAAAAAATATCATTTTATTTTCTTGAGTTGTTATTAATTTATTTGTCCCTAATTATTTTCAATATGAAGAGAGTATCCAATATGCACATATATAGTCAATATATTACATTCAATGTGGATAAATAAGAGAGAAAAACTTAGACATTGTTATCTAATTGAGTTATCCTCTGACACTACTTCCACATAATTGAATGTATCTCAATTAAAATATTATCTCTTGAAATAAATATAAAACAAAAATTTATCACCTCAAACCCAATTAGATACGAATACGATAAACATTTACTTGTATTTGATATTTATATTTAAACCAATTGTTAATATTAAAATTCAATAAATCAAAATGAAAATACATATCATTTTATCATAAATAAGTATTGAAATTATCTATGCAAGGCTTATGTTACTTTCATTAACTTGATATAAACCCCTAATGAAAATAAATTTTAGCGATAAACACGTCCACTTCATACATATAAGCTGACTCATCGGAGAGTCAAAATTATGTTATCTAGGGGGAAACTAATATTGTAGCTTCAGGCCCCAAAAATTGAAGTCTTAGACTTTTTCAGTTGAATCAATTACATTTTGAAAAATTTTGTTGCCCTTTTGATTTTGAACTCGTCAAGTAATTGAATTCAAAAACATCTAATATATTTACAAAAAAATAAAAAATTAATCTTATATATAATGTAATTTCTCGATATGAATCCACTTTGATCCACTTAAATCCACCCATGGCTACATGGACCAATTTAACTCACTAATATAGGCATTCATCAATGATAGCCTTTAACTCATTATTATGATTTTAAAATCTAGACTAATTAATTTCATACAAAAAATATTTATAACTTATTAAGTTTTCTTAGCAATATTAAAATATTTACCTCATGGCCCCTTGAATTTTGTTAGAAAATGAAACATCAATCCTCTCAGATTTATCAAGATGTCCCCATACTTTAATGACTATATATTGAGCTTTTTAGAAAGCAATTCTAGAGTGTTGCATATATTTATTTATTTTTAAAAATAGTTTCCTACGACAATTGATGAAATTAATAAAAGATGAAATAGGAAGAGAGATTTTAAATTTAAAAAGGAGAATAGTTATTTAGGTGTTTGAATAGTATGTAATTATGATGATATTAAATTGTTTCAAAAATGCATATACAATATATTCTATATATATTCTATTCTATATATAATAAGCCACAATGCAACTATGATTGTAACTATCTTGTTAGTTTTCAACCAAAAGCTAACAAGATTTTTAGTTACATATTTATTATTTAGTTAAAATAATAAATATGTCATTGTATGAGCTATTTATTACTCATTCCTTTTGAATTTGTTAATCTGATTTTGATCTGACACATAGTTTACGAAAGTAAATTAGATTTTCAGAAAAAACATTAAGTGATACTTGAAGTTGTCCCAAATTTTCAAAAAGACACCTTAACTTTGCGTGCGTCCTATTACCCCACAAAACATTCAAAATCACAATAAATACACATTTTTTACACAATATTT
>NW_006239113.1:861303-864361 GCF_000226075.1 Solanum tuberosum | reverse complement strand
TTTGGTAATTTTCCTATGATGAATTCGTTTTGTTTGTTGTTTAATTTGTTTTAAATAATTGTATAAAATATTATAAATCACAATAATTATTTACTTAAATATTCAAAAGATATAAAAAATATGTAAAAGATCTGATTAACTCTTCAAATTTTATCGGTGACACATAAATTGGACAAATGAAATAATATATATTATTTGAAAATTACTTAGAAAGTACAACAATTTACAGTAATTAACAATAGAATATTTTAAAGACAAAAAATATTGATTGAATCTCTAAATTTTATTAGTACCACATAAATTGAGAAAGAAGAAACAACCTTTATTATTTCAAAATTGCTTAAAAGATATTACAAATCATACAACAATAATTAGCAATTTAGAATGTTAAAAGACATAAAGATTTTTTTACCATAGTTAACAATAATTAAAAATTTAAACTATTTTAAAATAATATTAAAGTTTGATTAACTCTTTAATTTTGTCTTTGTCACATAAATTGAAACAAAAAATGAATCATATTGGGCCCGTGCAATTGTTAATTGTATGCTATAGCAAACTTTATAAAATTGCAGTCCGTAGCAAAATTTTAATTTGCTACGGATGTGTCTTTCTGTTAGTTTTTTTTTTTTTTATACATTTTGATTGTTTAAAAAAAAAAAAAAAAATTCGGTTAGAAAAAAAAAGAAAAAAATTATTGAAGTCACGCACGTTCTGTTTCATTCGAATTCCCTTCCTTCTTCGTCGTCTTCAACATTAAGAACTCCATTGTAACTCAATTAAAAAAATCGATCAAGCTATTGATGGTGCTATACAAACAATCGAGATCATTAGAATGTAGAGATAGCAATAGGAGGCAATTTCGTGACGAAAACATACTCTGATTTTGCTTTTTTTTTGTTGAAGATGGTGTTCAACATGTATTCAAAATCAGATTTCCTTTTTAACTATCATCAATTTAAGTTGAATGTATATTGAGAGGTGTATATTTTGTTCGAAATAGAGTTTAACGCTTATGATTTGTATAGTTAATTTGTAATCTAGAAAAATTTGTGATCTGAAAATTTTCTGGATGAAATTGTTGATTATTTTGAATTTGTGATTGGAGATTCGCTCATTTCACAGTAATATTTGTGTTCGAATTTGTATATTTGCTTAGAGTTTATACGTATAGGTTTTTAGATATGATTCAGTAAGATATGTATAATTTATATATGAAACTATTATGTGTTTGTTTTATACAGTGCATCTTCATCATGATTTTTGGATATATGATTGTTATACAAATGCAAAAATTTGTACTCTGGAAAGTAACAATAACACTGCATTTGTATGAAATTGTATAATTGTGTATAAAGTTTTAATTTGTGTATATAATTGTTTATATATAAATGTATATGCAAAATGTGTATATAAACGTTTATATGAGTATATAATGGGAATATGTATATATGTGAATAACTGAAGTTGTTATAATTTGTATAAATATATGTTATGTTTGTTGTTGAAATTCTTAATCGTATAAATGTATATGTATATATAACTTCTTTTTTTATACAAAATTTTTGAAAATGGCTTTATTAGCTATTTTGGTTATGCATTCCGGTAGATGGGACAATGACAATTGTTATGTTGATTATACAATTGAGGGGGTGATTTTTAAATAAAGTTCATCGTATAAAGAGTTGTATAATATTATTGCAATGCAACTCGGTGTTGATACAAATGTGATTAAGCTGAAAATTGAGTATAATGTTAAAGAAAGCAAAACGCCAATGTTGATTCACAACGACATGGGTGTTAGAGTGTATATCATGCTTAAAAAGGCTGCAGATGACTTCAACAAGTATCCAATTTGTATAAGCAAAATGGATAATAGTAGCAATATCACTGAACTGTGTGAAAGTTCAAATCAGGAGAATGATATGGTTACATCAATTTGTAATGATGGTATTGCTGATTTTGAGACTAGGCAGCTGTCAATTGGTGAATCGATAGAGCCGCTTTGTGTCTTGGGGTTAGGGAGTTGCGATGGAGTCATTTCAGATCCTTGTATTAAGTACGTGGAGATTGACCAAGTGTATAAGAACAAAGCCACTTTGAAATATGTGATGGAAAATTATGCAATTGAAAATAGATTTCAATATAGAACTGTGAGGTCAAATGCAATCAGGTAACTAGTTTATACAAACAAATACATTACTGTACATTACAAACAACTTGGTGTTGATACAAATGTGATCATCGTCTGAAGCATTTGCAACTGCTGTTTCTGTTGGAGATGGATCTGATTGAACATACTCAGGAGGTAATTCAAGAATCTTGAGTTCCATTGGAGTTGGAGTTATATTCTTAAAAACAAGCTGCAAAATATAGACATGTTCATATTGACATATTCATTATACAAAATGTTTCCTTAATCAAATGTAAAAACATATATACAGTTTATATATATATACATTAGAAAAACTTAATTATACAGTTTATAAGCTTATATATGTAAATAAGCTTATGTTTATACAGTTTACATACTTATAGGTATATTTATACATTGTAAAAAACTTGTATAAATAATAATACATGGAGCACATTTATACATATAGTTTTCTATAGCACAAACTGATACATATATTTATACATTTACATATTTATACAGTTATATATATACTATTAATAAGTACGTGGAGATTTCAGATCCTTGTAATAAACAAATAGGATCCTTATACAAATGAAAAAAACTTATACATAAAACAATGCACAAAACTGTATAAATATTTATACTGTATATATATTATTCATTATACAACCAATTTCAAATGTATAATTGTTTACCTTGTATGTATAGTTAAATAGTTCTATTTTATACATTTAACTTTGGATATTAACATAGTGACTATATAAAACTGTATAAACAAACAGTTATAAGACATGAATCAACACATAAAATATAAGAAAAATATAAAATCGTAACATATACAAAAATAATGATTATACAAATACCTCATCATGCTCCAATAAGCCAGAAACAACAACTTCCTTTCTTTTTGCATTCTCTTCT
>NW_006239113.1:818674-861176 GCF_000226075.1 Solanum tuberosum | reverse complement strand
AATTTTGATGTTGGATTGCTTCGATTTTGCACTCATTCCCTCCAATCTGATTGGGTTATTTTTCAATTTTGATTTGATCTCTTGCATTGCGTTGGATTTGAACATTGAACTTGCGACCTCCCCAAAATCCTGAGTTAAACCCAAGGAAAACAATGGACGTTCAACACTATTTTCGACATGCAAGGGTATACCTCTTGTGAATCTTTTAGATGGAGACTGGGCATCCATTGTTTGAAGGAAAACTCTGTATGGATTATGAACTGATGTGAAAAATAGCTTTGAAAACCTGGAAAAAATAGACAAAAATTTAAACTAATCGATTGAGATAAGTTTTGGCGGTACCTGAAATTTTTGAAGGGATTTTGAAACCGCGATTGAGAACGTGCTGGTGGAGATTTGAAAATTTCAAACTAATTTTGGGGGAGAAAATTTGGGAGAAATTGAAGGAAATAAGAGATATAAACGAGAAGAAGATATTGTATAAAAGGAAGAGAATAACGTCAACTTTTTTTTTTACTTATACAAATCAGTGGGGCTCATTAATAGCAAACTGACCCAGACTTTGCTCCTTCAAGGAAATAAATGAAACGGTAGCTACTGTATTTATTTTTCATTAATAGTTTGTCATTATGTACAATTATCCCATATATATATACAAATAAATTTAAGAGGTAAAAAGAAAAAGAAGTTATCCACATCATGTATGAGAAAGGAGGAATCCTCGAAAATTATTTATTAATTACGTTTCAATTCTAAACAAGTTAAAATTAATTATTAAAAAAAATCATTATTCATATCGTTACATTCAAATTCATCTCAATTTAGTATTATATAAAATAAAATAAAATCTCTCAAATGTTTATCAGCAAAGGTAAATTGTCATTTACAAGATTTTCTAATGTTTTTTGTCAATAAAGGTTTTTTTTTAACTTTGTAATTAGGAGTATTAACTAGTAACTAGTGTAGAGTCATGAGTGTTCCTTTAATTATTTTGAGTTGTCTTTTAAATATTATTATGGTGATTTTTGTAATGCTATGAAATCATTGTTGGATCACTTCTCAAAGATTTGAGCCATCTTTTATGATTATGAATAGTTAACTTTTCATTAGTGACCTTCCTTTGATAATATTTTTATCATCCATCTACTATTGTTATACTCGAAAACAAGTGAATTCAAAAAAAAATAAATGAAAAGGGCTTAATTTGTCAAATTATTTATTGATTAAAAAAATGTTATTCCAAACATAAAAAGTAGAGTCGTCAATAGAGACCTGACTCATTGAATCGGTCCAACCCAGTTTATAATTTACGAGAATTGGATTAAGATTTTTTGAACTTACGAGAAAAGGCCCAAAATAGTCCCTCATCTTTGTGTTAAGACTCTAAGTCATTCTTGAGTATTCACATGAAGCCAGGGGCGGATCTATGAAGGGGTGTGGGGGTGCCACGCCACCCCCGAACTTCGACGGAAACTCTATATATACATAGGTATATATATATAATATTTATATAAATATAAAGCGTGCCACCCAGAGAACAAAACTGGCTTGTGGTGCCACGGAAGGAGGGCAACTTTAGAAGGCTAATGTTGCGGGTTCAAATCCCATTTGTACCTATTTTTTTGAGAAATTTGCTGCAGGCACAATTTATTTTATTTTTTTAATAATTGTTATTGACTTAAATTAAATTAATTACATTATTACTCCTTTGACTTTTCTTTTATTTGATTAAATACTCAATAAAAGTGTAATATCTTATTATTTATATTTTATTGATTGATTTATGATATATATCGAAAAGACGAATAATTTAATCAAATATAAAATTAATTTAATCGATAAGTCTATTTGGCACCCATGGACTCTAAATCCTGGATCCGCCACTGCATGAAGCATTAATAGTCCCTCATGTTTGCAATATTGGTGCACTTTTGGTCCTCCTACAAAATTTTGCTTATTTTTTAACATTGATTTTATTCATATTTTATGTATGGAATGTTAAATCGTCATTTTATATATTTAATAGAAATAATAACTCCATGTGAGAGATTGTGAGAAGAAAAACACCTCATTTTGTTTAGTAGAAATCGTATTGCAGGTAAAGTCGAGAGGTTTATCACGACGATTTCACGTGAAATAGTATAAATTTTTCTTTTCTTGCAATGTCATATGTTAAAATGTTCTTAGTTTAACTGCATTAATATTTATACTGAACAGAACAATGTGTTCTTCTTCTCACTTTCTCTCACATAGAGTTATTATTTCTACTAAATATATAAAAAGACGATGGGACATTCCGTACACAAAATTAATGTTGAAAAATAGGCAAAAGTTTAGGGGAGGACCAAAAGTGCACCAGTATTGCAAACATGATGAACTATTAGTGTTCCATGTGAAAACTCAAGGATGACTTTGAGTTTTAATCCAAAGATGAGAAACTATTTTGAGCCTTCTCTCTTGAGTAGTTGAGCAACATGTTAAGTGAACAAAAATAATTAGAAAAATAAAATAAAAGGAAATAGAGTATGGAAATAGTAAGAGGAGCCCATACTCAATTTTTCTTTGTAATGGATAGAATAATATCATGTTTTTTTGTGTGATTTATTGTAAGATTAGAACAAAGTTAGGTTAATATTCATAATTAGCAAGTTATATTGCTATCGATTAATTGTTTAGTTTTCTTACTAATATCTCTATTCGATTCAAATGATATAAGTTATTAATATGTTAACAATGTCAAAAAGTTATTCAATTTTGCAAAAGCCTTATATTTAACAAAATCATTTTCTTGTAAAGTTGTCCCTAAAATATTTTCCTAAAATAGTAGAGATTTCAGTCAAACTTGAATTGAAACCACTTAAATTGTACTAAAATCACCAAACCAACATGAAAATTCTCAATGTAATATGCACTATTAACAATCAAAAGTTTTTGATAATTAGTTCTTAATAAATATTATTAGAATTATCTTATTGAGGATTTGAGACTTTGACTAGGAAGTAGCAACATCATGTAATATTATCTTGTAATATTTATGTCAACATGGTTATATTAGAATTCAATTTTTTAAAGAATATTATTTTAAGAAAAACTGGATTGGCCTGACTCAACCCGCAACACGTGTAGGGTTGCTGGGCCTGGCTATTTTATGGTCCATCAAAATAATGGGTCGACCCGACCCATCAAATTTCACAACCCACGGACTAGTCATCGGGCAATTACATGAATTGACAACTTTAATTTAATTAATGAATATTTATTGTTATATATAATTATAGTTATGATTTTTAACTTATTTGCGTATTTATTGCCATGATAACATGAAAAGTATCCAAAGTTAGTGACGTGTTCAATAAATTAATTTCTCTGTCTAATTCTCAAAATTTGTTAAACTTTTCACTTAAAGGGATTATCCAACCTAATTTGTCGTTTAATATGTGATTAACCACAATTTAAGTTGCTTTCTAAGTCATTTTTTTTACACAAGGAGTTTTGCTTCAATTTTCACACGCATGTCTAGAAAAGGTTTGATTTGAAGAAACATAAACGACACGATTCAATTCTTTATTATTTATATTTTTATCTCAAGTTAAATTTTAAGTATTTGGATAAGTTTATAATACTATTTGCAATTTGCGAGGATGATTTTGATGGAGACCTCAAGATTCATTGAGTTTGATGGATTTTTAACAATTGAATCATGAGATCCAAGCAACTAAATTGGAGATTTTGACCTATTTTTTTAATTAGTTAATTTATCATTTGACCTAACAATCTTGGAGACTTTAACCTTCAAATTGATTGCTTTTTCATTAACATAACTTGGAATTGATACATTTGTTTTTTTCAACTACGTAGTATATATACTGTGGGGTATTGGTGAATGTGTGATATGTTATACTATTTTGAGATTTTACTCGTATCGTTTTTTTCTTAACAATATATAGCTTTTAAGATTACATAAATCTCATGATACCCTTGAGATTATCAGTAACTTTGATAGATCAAATAAACTAAAAAAACTTTATTTTGAAGGTGGGAAGGGTTAAATTTTATGATTTGTTAAACTAATCATCTCCCCCTTCACATGAAAGACATTGATTAATTAAACACAACACTCAAGATTAGTTTAAATTATCTTGAGAATTCTAAGTGTACTCTTCTCCCTTACTCCCCTCTCCTCACAAACATCAAGCATGTGCAAAGCTAGAAGGATTAAAACATACTGTATAAGTAAGATTAAGTATCTAGTGGTCAGTGAAAACAAAGAAAATCAATTCTTCATTAACTAAGTCAAAGAAAGAATTCGTACTATTCTGTTAAACAGTTAAGTTGCTGACCACCTGAATACCTTAATGATGTCACACATAGATCAACAAATCTGTACATTTAAAGTTATTTTCTATATATTAAAAAAACCAATCTTACTATATGTTTTTTTTTAAAAAAAAATATTTTAATTTTTTTTTAAAAATACTTTTGACCCATCACTACTTACAAGAAAAACTTCATTAGTTAAACACATGAACCTTAGGATTAGTTTTAATTATCTTGTCAAGATGTTGAAGGACCAACAAAATATTGGGATGTTGAAGGGGGGACAATGATATAAAGTTAGATTGTTGTTTTCTTGAAAAAGTGATATCTTTTTTTGTTGAGAAGATTTGATTCAGATAATGGGGGCCACATTATATTTTATGTATAATAATATATAATACATGAAATGAAAGCTAAAAATATAGTACTCAAAAAGCAAATTGTGTTTCATGTAGGGTTGTTTGTCTTGTTAATAGCTTATAGAGCATGCTCCTCCAACTATGAAAACTATATTATATAATTTTTCTTCTACCACTCAAAGTGTATTTTATCTATTTTTTTTGTCGGCCATGTTTGGCTTAGTCAAGCTATACATTAACTTTACTTGCACAAGTCTTTGTTCATTTAATGATAATTATTTCCTCACATGGAAAGATATGCTTCTACATTGTACTATTTTTTCTCTTTCAGTTTGTTTGTTCGATTTTAATTTAATATAGAGTTTTAAAAAATAAAAAAGCTTAAATTAAATATATGTTTATACACTAAGATATTTTTTTAATTTTGTGATCTTAAACGTGATCACATGAAAGTTATAAGGGAAAAAAATTTGATATACTCCTCAACTTTGAGATTTAGAGTTGATATACCCTTGTTACAAAAGTAATTGACATATATTCTTACAAAAGGGGTCCACATATATTCCTTTTGTTAAAAAAATGGCTCACGAATACCTTTTTTTCACCTAACGAAAGTGAAAACAATAATTTTAAATAACTTTTTTTAAAAAAACATCCATGTATGAGAGTATATATGATCATTCTAGTAAAGCTCTGGATATATTTAATCCAGATGATTTATAATCTTAATTAAGTATTTAAAGATCTCTAACTAAGTATATGAAGGGAGCTATATAACTGGTTGTCTCAACGATTTTTTTTTGTTTTGTTTTTATGGGATTTGGGCCTTTGTGAGTCGATTTTGTTTGGGAAAATTGTATGAAAATAGCAAATTATTAATTCTAATTAAATGATATAGCCATAATTTCTTTTATTTGTAATTCGCAGCAAAATATTCCACGTTTTTTGCCATCTGGAAGGACCCATTCGGTATACATATGCAGGACTCATTCAATATACATATGCAAGACCCATTCGGTATACATATGTGTTGTATAAAAATTAATTGTATGTATTAGTATAGCATTTGTTTGTATATGTGTCATAGTTATACATAACAAGACATGTCTAATCTCGTTATGTATATATGTAGTAATTTTGTTTATATACAATTACTATTTTTTAGTTTGTTTATACAAATTCAATTTGTTGTTTGTATATTTTCCGTAGTTATACATAACAAGACATGTTTGTATAATCTCTTTATGTATATATGTAGTAATTTTATTTATATACAATTACTATGTTTTAGTTTGTAACCGAAATATATAAATACAGATTTTTATGTAAATGTATACCGAAATATACAGATTAATAGTCATAGCAAATATAAAGTTTGCTATGGAGCGCAATTATACAAACTATAGCTATAACATACAAATATGATTTTTATGTTTGCTAAACCTAAATTTTACTCATTTTGTTTTGCTTATTCGGCCAATTTTGGCATTGTATCATTCTTTTGTTTTGTCTTTAATAAATCAGTGGTCTTGGACCACTTTCAGTAAAAGAAACGAAGGGAGTAACAATAATAACATATTTAGTGTAATTCATAAATGAGGTTTAAAAATATAATTTGTACATGGTCTTATTTCCCTTTATAAAGATACCAAAATTATTTATGTAGATCCTCAGCTCAAATAAAATATATCAAAATTACTATAAAAATATACATATAATATACACTAAACATTAAGAATATTCCGCTTCTTCAAGTCTAAAATTGATTGATATTAACTGATACTATATAGTAATGGATTATTATCTAATAGTGATATTTATAATCTTAATTAAGTATTTAAAGATCTCTAAACGATATTTCACATCCTTAGTGCTATTTGTCCGGTTCGAACAAATCTATTACATTAGTTTACAAGTTATAGATTTGTATCCATGAACATAGTCGTATTTGTTATTAATTTGTATCATTTGTATTTATTTGCTCTAATAGTTGTATGCTACCGCGTTCATTTAATTTCGATGTATCAATGCATACAATTACACGAAGCAATATGCACTTGTTCAACAGACTGTATTGCATATTCACTTTGTATACAATATATATACATTTTATCAGTAGACTTTACATAAGCACTTCATATTCACTTTTCATACCATATATATACACATTAAAGACATTTTTATCCGTAGATATTTCATACACACCTGTTATACTATATATATACACATTACTTAGATCAAAAGTTGAACTATTTATTTTTGGCCTAAAGTGTATATAGGGGTATATAGATCAAAGTTGATCTATTTAAATTTGTAATGGCCACACCATGTCTTTTCCCCCACAATTTATGTAACATTTTGTAGTAAAAGTGGATGTTTGAAATGTGACATTTTTGTCAAAAACTATATCTCAAGGTGGCATGTCTTCAACTTTCCACTTTGTTTCCACTTCTTAAAACTGTTTGTGGAAATAATGGATGTTTGATGTGTAGTTTTGCTTGTTTGGTTTTAGTCAAATCTTGCTCAAGAGAAGATGACAAATGAATTTCTAGGCCCAATGGGGCAGGGGGCTGTGTGGATCAAAGGCCCACTGTTCAATAGATATTAAGCATAGAGGGACTAGTGGGAAGATTTGTACAATATAAACTTTTATGTTCGGTTCGGTTTTTCGATTTTCCGGTAAATATGCCCACCCCTAATATAAAGATTGTTTCAGACAACTATTAACTTTTGTATCGTAAGTTTTATAAGAATTAAGTTAGTGGGACATGAGTTATTCAATGTTCGGGGTGAGACGTAACTTATTCAAAGTTACGCATTTGATCTTATATTTGTGATTTTTTTTTCCAAAATAAAGATTGGGAACAAATTAAATATCAGACTTCAAAAGGAAAATCGGGTGAATTTATTTGAATATTTATGTGTTTTCTCTAGTAATAATGAAAAATAATGTTACTATTGAAAAGATGAAGAATATCAAAGACGAAAAATTCAGAATTTGAAGTCAATGAGTCGTTCATTGTGATAATGAATAAAAATATAGTACTAGAAATGTACTTTTACTAAAATTCTTTTAACTATATACATATAGACACACATGTAAACGTATTTGTCCTCACTCAATAGGTATACATATCGATGAAGCAATGAAGGAATTCTATCTCTTTATAAACTATAACTATATGTCCTACTTGTCTCTCATACTCTTTTAATAAAGATTGACGTGATCGTTTGGTAGAGTGTATAAGAATAATGTTAAATAGAGTGTATTAGTAATGCTTGCATTAGCAATGCATATATCAGTTATGCTTGCATTAATTATACATAGATTGTTTTTATGCATTGTTTAGCTTGATGCATTAAAAATAGCATGTATTGCATAAAAAAATTTATTTACAAAGATATCCTCCACTATTATGGTGGAAAATATGTAAAAAGTGATTTTGAGGGGCAATTGGGTCTTTAATCATGCTAATGCATGTTTTACACACCTTAACACACAATAGAGTGTATAACTAATGCAAGCATTTGTTATACATAGATTAGAAAAGAGTACGCCAAACAAGGTACTAGTAATACACAAGACTAATGCATGCATTGTTTTTCCTATATACACTCTACCAAACGAAAAAATCTTCTTCCGACATTTGAAGTCGTTTGGCACTACATTAAAAATGATCCTTGACAGTAATTAATTATGATAGTAGCTTAATTGCCATTAAATATGTATTTTTAGCGGTAATATAACACTCTTTGTAAATGTCCCTAAAACCTATATCGATATTGAATCCAATGACAATTAACTGATACTGATAAAAATGTTAACACTCTTAGTTAATGTGTATATTTATTGCTGCTGTTGTAGTGCTAATTCTTAAAGGGGTAAACTTGCCCCAATAAAATAGTCAAAATCTTCCTTGTCTGGTTGGTTGCATGCAAAAATACTACTCCCTCTGTTTCACAAAGAATGACCTCCTTTCCTTTTTAGTCGGTTTCAAAAAATGACCTCTTTCCTTTTTTGGTAACATTTTACTTTTTGCTTTCCACGTGGTATGTTTAAGACCAATTTTGTACATTTGACATAACTTTAATTTAGGACCACAAGATTTCAAAAGTCTTTCTTTAATTTTCTTAAACTTTGTGCCAAAGTTCAAAACCAGATCAATCTTTTTGAAACGGAGGGAGTACTTAAAAAGTATGGGTGTATAAAATCGAACCGAAAACCGAGTCAAATCGGAAAAAAACCCTACTAGTGATTTGGTTTGACTTGGTTTGGTATTGAAAAAAAACCCCGACTATATTTGGGTTGGTTTGGTTTTAACTAAAAAAAATCAACCCGAGACCAATAAAGATTATAGTCCACAGATGTTGGTAATTGTAATAAAGCTTAAATCAAAATCAAATTAATACTAATGCAAAAAGAAAATCAATTCAACACTAAGAATGACAATAATATTGAATATTTGTTCTTTAGTTTTACATTGGTTTAGACAATTAAAATACATAATCTAATTTTAATTTTCCTTAAATATTTAGTAATGTAACTAATACTTATTAAACTTATTTTAGCATGATTTAGTACTTTTAAATTATGATCATTTTCATTATCATGACTTTGCAATATTTATTTTATAAGATAATTTCATTATTATTTTTTATTGAATATTTTTAGTGTCATCGGTACTCATCTCATATTTTGTGTTATTTTCTTAAGAAACACCTTAGATAATTGTATTTTGGTTGGACTAAAGAAATATTTGGAGCAAAAGTTAATTATATGTTTGTATGCAAACTTTTACTGAAAAAATCCAAAAATCTGAAAAATGAGGTTTATTAGTTTGGTTTTGATTTATAAATTTAAAAATTTGACGCAATGGTTTGGTTTGGTATTTGAAAAACCCGAATCAACCCGAGGTTGAAAAACCCGAAAAAATTCAAATTTTATTAGTTTGGTTTGGTTTATAAATTAATTTTTTTTATGCAAATGGTTTGGTTTGATATTTGAAAAATCCGAACCAACCCGGTCATGTACACCCCTATTAAAAAGTATTTAGAAATATTTAAACAAGCATAGTAATTAAATAATCAAGAATTAAAGAAGTAATAAACCAATAGAAGTTCATAGGTTTAGGGGCTCAATGCAAATGAACATTTGTCCCACTAGGCCTTAGGTAATTAGTTTGAGTTAATTAATTAAATTAAGGGATACTGAAAACTAAATAAAATAATAGAAATAATACTAGTCATGTGATCATCTGAGAATCTTGATTTCGTCAGAGTAAATCTTATCAAATTATTATATTATAGATATTGATAGTGATATAATTAGTTTCATTTGTGCACAAAGTAAATTATTAAAATATGTAATCCAACTCTAATGATGTATAAGGTTATTATTCCGAAACTAAAATTTGGCATAATTTCATATTTTAGAACTTGTAATATAATTCCTATATTCAGGATTTTCACCAAGAATTCAAATGACTCTTCAAGAATAAAAAATCTAATTTTTCTGAGAATATCGTTCAATGTAATTTCCGCTACTTCCCCGTCATTAATGCTAGATTTTTTTCTATGAATTACTACTATAAAGTGCAAGGTACGTTGGTGGAGTTTGAGAGTGAGAGTAACAATTAGCTCTAAAAAAAAATAGTAGCTTGGTTAGTGTTGGCCAATTGTAAACATGATAACCAATTATCAATGTTACTTTAGTAGAACTAGGGTATGTTTATTTGATCAATGTGTCCCATTAATCAAGAAATTGAGTTCCATGTGGGCTTAAATACAACCAAGAATTATTTGGTGAGCATATTTAGACTAAGGGGGAAGAAAATTATAAAAAAAAATTAAACCATCTCTTCATGAGACATCATTAATAAATAATATAAAATTTACAAATAGCCATTTTTCAACCTTTATAGTCGAAGAAATAATCAGCTATGGAGTTGTAAAGATATGACACATGAGTCAAACTCAAACTCAAATTCAAAAGCTAGCTCATAAGGGGATGTTTATTCAAATTCATATAAGGAGACTAATTTCTCACTCCTCTACAGATGTGGGACTTCTTAACATTTGTACTTTTGCCTCTAGCTATTTCATGATGGCCGGTCTTTAATATTTATGCCCTTGTAACAAACAATTTTTGGCAGGGCATGAATTTATATGATTGTACCATAATATTATACAATTTATGCTAGGGTACGATTTCAGTTTTTTAAAGAATTTATGCCCCACTAGGCATAAGTTGGATTGCTAAAGGGCAACTCATTTGAAGGAAATCTTTTTTAAAATTTAAAACCAACCAATACGAAGGATCGTGCAATTTTATGTTAAATATGTATATTCCTTTGTATCAAATAGAAATTTCTAGTTCGCTATGTGACTTTTGACCTTAAAGCGTTTGGTTCATTCCACAATATTTAAACTTTATTTCTAATCAAGTTGGAATAAAGCTCAACCTAATAATTCAAATATTATACTGATTGTTTCTAAAAGAATTATTAAAACTTGCATTATGGAAAGGTGGAGCCAAAATTGAGACAATGGTCACATGAAATATTGTTGAAAAAAGAAAAAAAGATCTTGAGTAGGGACATTGTGATATCTCCATTAGATATTGAAACTTCTGCTAGTTTGGCATATAATTGTTAGTGTACTTCTAGTTGGAAAGCATCCAATTGCATTTAACCTTGAGTGGGTCAAGTCTCCTAGAGAAGTATTCCTAGTTACTCCATAATACACGTGGATCCATCAAAGCAAGAAGTGTAGACTATAGACTTGCAGGATCAAGTGGGAACTTGACAGGTCTCGTAGCTACTAAGCTTTCAAAAGGGTGGAACCCACCTTTTCCCTTTTTAGTATTAGAATCTAGCTCTTGCATCTTCATTCGATACGAAAATGAAACAATTGGATTTTGGACTCGCCCCCGACTGCGTGTCCTTTGGACCCTTCGCCCGCCCGCCTCCAGTGGAAGCAACCTAGCCAAAAAACAATCAAGACTTTTAAGAATACATAAACATAATAGTCTACATTATTTTATGGAAAAATTATGTGACATGGTAAATTAAGGCCTTATATTTAATCAAAATAGTGGTAATTTTAAATACTTACACTATACAATGATAGTTTGAGGTTTTACAGCAGATATGCGTGGATACGTTTTTTAAGCGTGTATATATATTGTATTTCATAATTATTATATGTGTAGATGTGATATATTTTGTTGCAGAAATATTATATGCGCGTGAATATATAACGTATTCACTATTATTTATGTGCATATGTATGATAAATCTAAATTTAAAAAGCGCTATTTACGTTTTTTTATTATTTTAATATCTTTTTAGTTTTCTTTTGAATGTGGCAGGCTTAGTAAAAGGGTGTGTTCTTTAACAAAATATTATTTTTATTTTCAAAATCAGGGGTAAAAGAAGGGAATTATGGAGAGTTAAACCCTCGTCAATAAGGTTCAACTAACTAAGCTAATAAATATTTTATTCATTTTATTTTATATGATAATTTTTTAACTTGATAAAGAGTGTCTGAGATGGATTTAACTTATATATTTATATATTAATGATAGTGAGAGAGACAATACAAAATAGTGGTTGAAAAGTTATTTTGATAGAGAAGTGTCATAAATCATATTTAATATTTTAAATAGTTTAATGAATCTAAAATTAAGAAAATTAAATTAAAGTCATATACAAATGGATCGGTTATCAAATACTTTAGCACAATACAAAATAAAAAAGAGTGTCATTTAATATGGTATTTGATATGACAAGTATTCATTACTATTTTTCCCATGGCAATTATATTTTAAATTTTTATTCGATGTTTCAATGTTGCTTCTCAATTAATCTGAATTTGTATTGCATAAGATGGAGGAAATTCACGGCTAAAGTGTAAAGATACCTAATTTCAAAAACCACCATTTAAGACATATTAGTAGTGCGTAAAAGTTGGCAAGTCAACTCATTTAATAACAATTTCACACATATGTTGTTCGACGTTACATGATTAATTTTCATGCATATATGATAAAAGTTCACTCACATTTGCTTAATTTTAGACACATATCATATGACTTAATCCATCATTTTTACTTGAACTTTTGTTTATCTGAAGTCAATATATATATATATGACTGAAATTCAGTAATTTTCTTGAACTTCAAACATAAATATCTAAAGTTACAATAATATACATGTAACTTTAGATATCACATATTTAAAAAAGTTTTGAAGTCTATAGCCGCAAAAAAAAGCACAAATAAATAACAGTATCCAAAACGTACATGTTGAATTTTTTTCAACTATATTAGCCCCCTCTAGATATTTTCTTTTATATTTTCAAAATTTTATCTGAGATCTCTAATTAAAGGTAAGATTTAAATTTAAAAATAACAAAAATCGACAAAAGCTACAAACTTAATTGGATTGAATCTTGATATCAATATCATACTAAATGATTACATGTTCAAATTTAACCAAACCTTAAAATATTTATTTCATAATCGTTCAAAATTCAACTGAAATCAAAGAATTAGTAGATCACGCGTTTCACTCAAAATAGAAATAGACTAGGGTTTAGATATTTCTAGTCATGTGGCATGACCATTGAATTTTTGTTGTTGGAGAATATGTAAGAACATTTGTTGTGTACAAATAGCATAATTATCACGAGGAGATGTCACACAAGTTTGTGGTCCATGTTGTTGTCTGGTCTGCCTAATGGCATTTAATGTGATATGTTGTCTTTGGGCTATACAAATACCTAATGTTCATGTCATTTCACAAAAATGAGTTGGAGTTGAGACACCACCAAACCTCCTCCACTCATGAGCTTGATAATGAAATTTAATAAAAATAATTATTTGAAATTGACTATTTGTTTGGTTTGAGATCAACTTGTAAAATGCTTCGTCTCGAGAGTAATAGTTTGTGTTTAACTAATTATTTGATAAGTGTTTTTATCTGACTAATATTCTTAAAAAGTATTTGGAGAATAGAAAATTTGATATTGGAGATCTCTCATAAAAAATAAAAGTAAAACACTTTTTTTTTGGTGAAAAATATATATTGTTTTTAGCTTCGGTATAAAAACATCTTCTACTACTATTGTTTCTAATTTACTTGTCAAATATCAAAATATAAGTAAAAAAACCACTTGTTTATTCTAAAAAAGAAATATCTTCTATAAAACATCTTTATACCAAACATCACTCTAAGCTCCTTTGTTTTCTACTTCTTCCGATTCAGTTTGTTTATCTTATTTTTTTTAGTGTATTAAAAAAAGAAGATAACTCTTTTCTTTTTTGACAAATCTTTATTTTCAACTTTCCGTATAACACATTTATACCATAAAGTTTAAAAATATTTTAACACATTCCACATATCTTTAATTGAAATCACAAGATGATGATTATTATTATTATTAGTATTATAATAAATCAAAATAGCACAAATAAATTAAAAAAAGAAAGTACTTATTTTCCTACTATTCCCTCCAATGACTTCCAAAACAGAAAAGATATGAGGAAACAAAACAAAAGATACAAGAAAACCCAAAATTATGTAAATAACTAAAGGACAATGTAGATAGGAGTGGGTATGTTATGGGTTTCCATCCAAGAGGGAGAAGAAAAAGGCTGAAAATGTTTGCTGTAAAACTTTAACACTTTGTTATAACATTTCATAATGTATTATATTATGTTGCATTGTATTATATTATATTTTATTCTTTAATAAATATAATATTTATATAGATTATGTTATATAATGCTATAGATCAATAACTTAAATAATAATCGTACAAGAGAAATAAGATACGAGACAAAACTATTATAAAAAGATAAAATAAAGAGTCAAGGGTCACATTTGAGTTATTTCATTGTATTGAGTTTCATACATGGTTATTGGGAGTGTGAATTTTTCGATGGTTAGTGAAACAGTCTAGACGTCGACTAGATAAAATATTTGTCTAAAAATGCTTCTAGGCGTGTTTATTCATAAAATCTTCATCCATCCGACATATATAGCGACTCTATATATTAGCTAACATATTAATTTTTCAAATATATTTTTAATTGACTTCTTTAAAATCCTAAACTCTCCCTTGTACTGTAAGAGATATCAATGCCACGAAAGAGATACAACCACGACTAAGAAGGTGGAAAAGAAGATGGTGAATTTCACGGTTGAAATAAACTAATTTATACAATGATAATTTTAACCTTTAACCTTTATTTTTAACCTAATATCAATTACTTAATTTTGACACGATAGACCTATTTTTCCACATGGTAGAGATTTTTAAAATAGGAGAGAGTGCAAACACATCATCATAAATTAATTGAAGTGTATTTTGCTAACTATTAGATGATAGTTCAGGTAGGCAACTCACACTTTGAATAGTACAAGTAGAACACTCAATAATATGAGATTATTTAAATGTGTTTTGACCCTTAACACTAAAATAAAAATAAAATAGGATCATCATAACATAAATAAGATTTTTTTATCATTACATAACAATAGATTTAATTATTTGACACAATAAATTTAAATAACAAATGATGTGATGCACTGAATGAGATTGCTCCTTCCTTATTCAGAGATCTCAATTTCAAACTCCAAATATGAAAAAAAAACTTTAATAGGGAATATTACCTCTGAATAAACCCTACTCAGTATGAATTTAGATTAGTCAAGTTTCAATACTATTACCAAATAACAAATGGGAAACGAAAAGATATATACAATACAATATAATACTCCATCTATTTAAAAAAAAGAATGAGCACCTAATACGAAATATAAGAAAATAAAGAAGATTTTTTAATATTATTATCCTAAATTAAACTTATGTCAAATGTATAAAAATATCTTTTAATCTTATGATCTTTAATATGCCATGTGGAAAACTTGAATTAAAATATTCTCAAAAAATGAAAAAAAACATTTTTTAAAAAACAGTTTCGAAAGAAAAGTTGATCAATTTTTTTGAAACGGAGATAGTAAGTAACAAACCTCCAAACAACAAGTTAAAAAGAAAGAAATAGAGAAAAGAAGAATCTTGAAACTTCAGTTTACAAAATTTTCAACTTGGTGTATGAAGAGGATCCAATATCCTTGTCTTTGGTGGGGACATACACACACACACACTTCTCTTTTAAACTCACTAGTACTAATTTGTTTTTTCCTATGTCTCTTTATCCTCTCTTTGTCACTGTTTTAATGCTTTGCCTTTTTTCATCTAAACAAAAAGCCCCAAAAATAACAACTACAAAAAATACAACTTTTAAACAAGTGTGCTACTTTTTTTTTTCTTTACTCTCTCTCCAATGATCTTATCTCCATTTATTTCATGTTATAACTTATTTTTCTCTCTTTCTTTCATCTTCTTCAACATTTTTAGTAAAAATTAAGAATACCCACAAAGCAGAAAACAGTTTCTGTCATGTCACTTCTTATTCTCTGCTACAACTTTCTTGAAATTAAAAAAAAGGTACTCTATGCTTTTTTACCCCCTTTTTCTCTGTTTGTTAATGACAACATCTTGAGCTTTTCTTGAAATTTTATGGGTTGTTAGTATTTTTTGTGGTTGTTTATGTTATAATCATTGTTATGGTAATTACTAATAAATTCTACTTTACTTATATTAGTTATTGTTAGTTACTATGATTATGATTCTTGAATTGTTGTTGTGACCTTTGTAAATTTGGTGACTTTGGGTTCTTTTCTTGATCTACTATGAGTAGCTTGAATTTTGGTCTTGTGGTGTATTTGAGGTCTTAGTGGACTATGGTGTTTTGCAATTTTCATGTTGTAATTTGGATATATGATGTTAATTTAAGTTTTTCTTATTTATTATTATATATCAAGGGTAGGGGAAGGGGAAACGGAGGAGGGGATTATAAGGTGGTAATCGAACCCTGACTAATAAGGTGAATGTTCAGGTAGTCAACTAACGGAGCTAGCTATCAAGATTCTGTACTTTAAGTTGAAATTGTCTTATGGACAAAATTTCACTATAGGTGAAAATGAAGAAACTTGATTTTGTGTCTTTTTTCTTCTTTTTTGGTACTAATTTATGACCTATTTAAGGTGTAAATATGGATAGGGATAGATTCCACTAAAGGGAAGAGTGACAAACTTGGTTTCAACTTGAGGAACTGAACTAATTTATCGAAGTTTTCGTCTGTGAAAATTTGTGAAAGATGTTAAATTGTTCTTGAAATTTTGTAGTTCAAAGCATAGTAAGCTTGATG
Source organism: Solanum tuberosum (assembly GCF_000226075.1). Lineage (NCBI taxonomy): Eukaryota > Viridiplantae > Streptophyta > Magnoliopsida > Solanales > Solanaceae > Solanum > Solanum tuberosum. Next base: position 844,223 of record NW_006239113.1, on the reverse strand, counting down.
AGCTCATGATTACATGGAAAATAAATGTATTTTTCTACTGATTTTTTGGTTTGATGATGATTTATGTTAGGTGTTAAGATACCTCTAGTGAAATTGTGTGCCAAGTGGAACCAAGATTTGAACTTTATGAGTTCTAAGTTCTAAGATAGCAACATCAGGTGTTAGTAACTGTGTTCTGAATTTAATATTTGTACATGTTTAGTGAATTTCTTAATACAAATATAAGGGTTTGAACTTAAGGTACTGAGTTCGGCTTCTAGCTTGCCCGTGATTGTGTTCATTTGCTTCCTCGATGTTCCTGATGATGCCTTTTGTTTCCCAGGTTCTTCCAAAAAGTTGAATTTTGCTACAGTTCAAGAAGTTTTGGAGTTCTTCTGATTATTTGTCAAAGTGCAATAAAACTGAAACTCCGTAGGTATTGTATTTCTCATTTCAACCTTTAATTAACTAACCATTTTAGCACTATCTTGTTGAACTAAGCTTTTTCCTACACAATTTAACTGACCTTTGAGTCATTACTATGATAACAACCAGTCATAATTAAGCTTCAACATGAGCCTGGTGTTTGAGGTTGTAAGCAGGTAGATCTTTTCCCATATGTGAACAAATGATGTACTTTTATTTGATGCACTGGTACTGATTTGAGAATGTAGAATTCCTACTCGTTCGTGTGGTATCTATTTTACTGATCTGGGAATTTCAAAGCTGTTTCCATAGAGGTACTGAACTTGTCCTGTCCGATACTTCTCAAACGATGACCCTTGGTTATAATCTCTTTCTCCGTAATGTTATAAACCATTGGGGTTAATTGTACCTACAGAGCGGAAAGCAAATCAAAACCGATACTTCGATGTTATTCATTTTGGTTTCTGTGTGACTTGGTTTAGAATTCGAGGGAAATGATTAATGTGTAGCTTAATAAGTTGATATTCATCATTGGTCAATTGATCTTGAAAGTACTGTCTCAGCATGAAAGATTATTTTCTCTTGTTCGAAAAATCATGTACTTTGTTGTACATATGCAGGTGAATCAACTAACGAAGATCATCCATTGATTTAACACTCCCTGTTGTTTTACCGAAGTCTAAATCCGTACCCGACTTTTCTCCAAGCAACATGAAGCCTCCAAATTTCAATCTTGAATCAGAAGACGAGTCTGAGGTCAGCAACTGCCAAGTGGGTTCAAACATATCCGTCCAAGAAATTCATCCTGGTCCTTCCCTTAATCTTCAGCAGGAATCAGTTCCTGTTACTCTTGACTTGACTCTTGGCTTCAACAGAAGCGACTCCGAGTTGAAAGCCAATGGAGAGGTGAGTGACGAAGTAGTACCCCATCCTCCAACGGCAGCATTATCCAGAGTTTTCTCGTGCAATTTCTGCAGGCGCAAGTTTTACAGCTCCCAGGCGTTGGGCGGACACCAGAATGCACATAAGAGGGAGAGGACTTTAGCTAAGAGAGCAATGCGGATGGGAATGTTATCGGACAGGTACGCTAGCCTAGCATCATTGCCCCTTCACGGGGCCGCATTTCGATCTCTTGGCGTTGAAGCTCATGCTTCCGCACACCAACGCGTCTCGCACCAAGAAACGCCTATTCATGCAATTAGAAGCGGGGCGAGATTTGAACAAGGCTATTTCGGGATGCCAGTATTCGTGGAGGATGATGAAGTGGAGGTGTTCTGGCCCGGTAGCTTCAGGCAAATAGAGGGAATTGGTGGCAATATGGGGTATAATTCAGGGCAAAGTTCAAGCATAAATTTTGTAGCTGTAGCTCCTCAAACTAGGACAGATCCAACATTGCCTGATCTTAATTTGAAACTCTGATGGATTCTTTTTTTTTTTGCATTCTATTCTACTATTTGTATCAGAATTTCATAATTGTGGTATTACATTAGTGCTCTATTTGTACAGGAGGTGAATATTTGAGACTGTCTTGAGCTTTCAATTTTGAATCTTTTTCATTCCCAAATTCGTTTAGTTGACCACCTTATTGTACAATTATATGATATTATTACATAAGTACAGATTTGGGACAGTGGTGATGTTTTTTAGTTTATGCAAACCTTTAACTTCCTCCCATTTTAACCCTGTTTATAATTACTCGCTAGATTCACTTCAGAAAGTCTTACATTGGGAGTAAGATGTAAGTTTATAATTACTCGCTAGATTCACTTCAGAAACCTTTAACATACATTTCCTAACAAAGATGACTCTATATCCAGTAGGGCTCGAACGAGAGGCCTGGATCAAGGAGTACTACCACTCCACCACAATGCTTGTTGGTAGTACACCTTGTTTGTATAGAGTCATCCAACTGTCCATATTAATAGTGATAGTTGCCTTTTTCATGTTCTTAAAAAAAATGGGGACTGTTCTTCATCAGATTCAGGCCTAATGGGACGCATATTGATTCACAATTTGGCATTGAAACCTTCCAATTGAAAAACTAGAATCTTATAAGAGATTACAGACGAAATAAGATTCATAACTGACAAAAACAGAAAAGAAAACACACAACACATTGAATTAAAATATGTCCAGAACCAGCAATGAAAAAAACCAGTAACAAGTTTGTTTATTGGAAGCAGTAATCAGATGAAATCAGATGGAAGCGTCGCGTTGTTTCTTTCTTCATTGTTGTTCTATCCTTGAGTCCTTTGGGCATTCTGCAAATCATATATAGTATGATTTAAATTAAATGTATATATGTATGTAGGGGTAACGATATAAGAATTAATTACCTCTTCTTTCAGCTTCTTCTTCAGCCTCTTCTTCAGCTTCTTCTTCATATCTATATGGACTTGAGGTCTGTCCTCTCCTGTGAAAGCTTCTACTTGTTTCTTAATCTCAATGGCTGAATCTCCAAGCTCACGCTTATTATTATTTAAATGAATGGACTTTAAAGTGTGTATATCCATAAATGCACAAGGGATCTCCCTAAGCTTGTAACAATCTTCTAGTATTAATTCCTCAAGCTTGGGAAAGGTTTCCGTATCAACTTCCCATTCCGAATGGTTGACCACTCGCATAGACAAAGTCTTAAGACGTTGATAGATGTGCTCACTTGCATCCCACTTGTCCTCCACGAAATTACAGCTGACAAACTCCAGAATTTCAAGCTGAGGCAATGCCGCGATTGCTGACAACAAATCAGGTCTCAGGGAAAAACCAGACAACCGTAACTCTTTCAAGCTGTTAGGGAAGTAATATTCATTGGGTTGTCGGATTTTGTCAGGATAGCCGGAATTCTCATATATTGCAATGAGTGATTTAAGTTTATTAAGGACATCAAACTTGGGAAACCAATCGCAATGTGTAGGAGGATCTATCGGTTCCTTGATGTGGCAATGAAGGTGGTGAAGATTTGGGAACTTCTCCAGAACATCACTCGTGGCTTCAGTATATGAGATATCAACTTTAGATAAAGTTGTCAAGTCTTCTAACTTTGAATTCTCAGCTTCCAATATTCTACTTGGTTGATGCATAATATTGTCCACATCCATTACATCCTCTTCAAAGAAAGAACTCATGTCAATTTTCACATGTTTCAGCTTTGACAGTTTGAATATTCCGGGCAGTAATACCATGGTGGAATATCTAGTATTGATCAACAAAGTTTCCAGATTCTGGAGGTTCAACCACGACACTGGGATAGCTTTTACATCTCGAGTCCGAATCCTTAAGAACCTCAAATGAAATAGTGAGCCTATTTCTTCCATTAAAGAATCTTCCAGAATAATGCTATCCAGTTGCAACACTCTAGCAAGTCCAAAGGATCTTGTATGGCAGATATAGCTGGAGTTAAGAAGTGAACCGCTAACTTCCAAAGATATGAGATGCTTACTACCAGCTGAACACTTATTAAAATTGAACAAAACACATTTTTTATGGAGTTGACTGTCGTCAATATGAATGGTTAGACGATGATGTAGGAAATCCGAAGCATGAAATCGTGCACCTGGATTCATTAACTTGAAAAACTTTTCCTTTTTAGCTTTTTCTGAACAAAAATCGTGCACAACATCATGCACATAGCAAACCTTGATCCTAACAGAAAAAGGCATACTCTTCTTGGAGTGGGTTTGATCCACCATTATCAGGCTACTGGAAACTAAAGCATCCAAGTATCTTTGAGTTGCTTCCTCTAAACTACCCTTGGATGGGATATCATAATCCACAAACCCTTCGGCCATCCACAACTGCTTTAACTCAGAGACCGGAGTTCGTTTGTTCTTTTGAGATCTTGCGAAGTAAAGCAACAACGGCTTCAGGTGGCATGGTAAATGGTCATAACTTAATTGCATAACCTTCATCATCTGCAAATTGATGTTGGCAGAAATAAAGGAATCCAGATTATGTTGAATCTTAAGCCACAAATTCTTTTCCTTTTTCTTTCCTCTAACAATTACTCCAGCAATCAAAACAATAGCCAAGGGAAGTCCTTTACATTTCTTAACTATTTGGTGTCCAACATCTGACAGTTCAGCAGGGCAGCTTCCTTCTCCAAATACCCTTTTTTCGAATAGTTCCCAACTTTTTTCAAGTGTTAAAACTTGGAGGTCAATAGGATCAGTACGACATTTAACTTGCGAACCTACCTTACTAATTCGGCTAGTTAAAATAACTCTATCTCCTCTCTTAAGCTTTGGAAAACATGCTATTAACATCTCCCCTGTTGCAATATCCCACACATCATCCAAGACGATGAGGTACCTTTTATCGTACAATGCTCTTCTTAGCTTTTCAGCAAGGTCGTGATCCTCACTTTCTTTTTCTTCAGAGCTAGCAACTTGCTGAAGAATCTCCCGCAACACCTTTGACTTGTTATACTTTTGGGAAACAGTGCACCAAGCACGAATCTTGAAATGACTAGCAACTAATGTATTGTTATACACTTTGTTGGCCAGAGTAGTTTTACCGAGTCCTGGCATTCCGACAATTGAAATGACATCAAGCTCAGATTCATGTTGATTAAGGAGCTGGCCAATGATCTGGGATTCTTCTTTCTCATGACCTACTGTTACCTCAACAAAAGGTGATGAGGTTGACTCAATTGGCTCGACGAAAGACTTTGCATCAAGGGGGTGATCCCCATTGTTATCCTCCAGCTGTAAACTGGTGACTTCTGCCACGATAAGCTTGATCTTATCAGTGACACTCGGAAGTGAGAAGATGAGATGCGAGAGAGCATTATCTCTGACAAGAATGGAATTAATGACATGTTCTGCCTCATATGCCACATCTAAAGCACGCACCCAACAATCTTTAACTACTTGGCTAGTGTCATTCAATGTTTGCCTGACTTTCTCGAAAGATGATCTTATGAATTCAAGGCTTTGTTTCACCATCCCAATTTCTTTCTTTATGAGAGAAACTGAATAAGCATTGGAAATGAGCAAATCATTTAAATGTCTGAGTAGAAGATTCATGAAGAGGAAACCATCATCCATAGGAAAGCGAAGTTGAGATGACTCTGGAGCTTTCAAAAAAATCTGTCTAATATCTCGCTTCATTTGTTCAATTTCTTGCAACAAGTCTGAAGCTGAAAAGTCCGCTTCATTGATATTATACTCAGAGCTCTCCTCCAACAGAATAGATATCTTCCTTGTAAGTAGTCCAATATGTGCCAACATATCATTCAATTTGTCAAGATGGATATATCGCTTTGGTATATCAGTGAGAAAGATCAATAGGAACTCTATCATGACATTAATGCTTTGAGTTGGAGCGTAATTGACAGCTACTGCACCTGCCATGTGTCCTTGGATAAGAATGAGATAATTTTGAAGAATCCTTGGTGATGCTTTTCGGATTTGCTTAACAAACCGTTCTAGTTCAGTTGACCTTGATTCTTTCATGAGCTTAGAAGTAGAAATGTATAAAACCTCCAGCTCAAGAGGGATTATGTCGATGAGTAGAGAAGCAATCTTGGAAGAGCATTGAGAGACCTGGTAACCATCATAATATCGTTTATACTCTCCAGTCCAAAGATCAAAACAGAATTGGGTTACTCTATCAGCAGTCAATTGGAGCCAAGGGTAGAGATATTCAGTGTGTGCTTTGTTGGCCTTGAGGATAGGATAGAAATCTCTCAGATGTCGGAATACTTGCTGAAGAATCTTGAAGTCACTCATCAAGGGGAGAAGCAAATTAGCACTATAGTTTGGTAGATCATGAAGGTGTCTGAAGAGATATTGAAACATTTTCTCTTCAGTCGTCACGGCTACATAATAATCATTCTCCAAACTCAAAAAATAACTTTTCATCTCTTCCAGCAGCAGAGGGGCAAGACACTCCATGTCGCATTTCGCTAGGATTAATTTATCATCTTCATCTTGATAGAAAAGTGAGCAACTAAGTTCATCGAACTCATCTATTTTCTCGGACATTCTGTAATAAAAGTAATCCAAACTGGAATTCCCAAACAGAACAAATGTTCTTAGGAATCTCAACTCCATTCTTAGCTTTTCAATGTCATCCAATTTTGATGAAGCAATTATTTTTTCATTTTTTATTTTCTTCAAGCCATTTAAGAAATCATCAATATGACTGCTGATTCTTCTTCTTTCTTCCTCAAATGGAAGCTGCTAAATTAAAAACCAATAATTAGTCGGGAAAAACCAAGATTTTCAAAAAAATTTAAAAGGAACCACAGATGACTCTATGAAACAAGACAGCCAAGAGAAGGCTCTAATACCATGTCAATTTTCAGCTGAATGCCTCTCAAAGTGAGAGAGTCTTTCCATTATATAGAGAAAATAAAGATTACACATCCCTAAAGATCCGCCATTCCTATCCCTAAAGATTAGCTATTCTACCTATACAAATCTGCCATTGAATCCCTCTAAATCTGCCTTGCTATCCCTCCAAATCAGCTATTCTATCACAATATTTATTCATGTGATTCTACAACAAATGTATATGATCATGCTAATTTATATCACTATATAATTACATTAATATATACAATCATTTAGTTGTCTATCATGCTAACATCTCCCCTCAAATTGATGCTGGTGGATCAAGAAGCATCAATTTGCCTACTAGAAACTGATGGCGTTGCCGTGCCATGGATTTTGTAAATGCACCAGCTATTTGAAGATCACTGGACACATGTGGAAGAGTAATGACTCCTTTATCTACAGCTTCTCGTATATAATGACAATCCACTTCGATGTGTTTGGTCCTCTCATGAAAAACTGGATTAGTAGCAATCTGAATAGCACTTGTATTGTCAGCGTGGAGAGGAGTAGGATGAGATTGGGGAAATCCAATCTCAGCAAGTAATCCACGAAGCCATACAACCTCGGAGCAAGCAGTAGACATGGATCGATATTCAGCCTCTGTTGAAGATTTTGACACACGATCTTGCTTTTTACTCTTCCAAGATATCAATGACTCTCCAAGAAATATACACCAAGCAGAGACTGAACGACGAGTATCAGGACATCCCGCCCAATCAGAATCACTAAAAGCATTAAGACGAATAGAGGAACCACTTGGAAAGAACAATCCACGAGTAGATGTTCCTAGAAGGTACCGAATGATGCGACGAACAGCCACCAAGTGGAGATGACGGGGAGCTTGCATAAATTGACTAACTTGTTGAACTGCAAAAGAGATATCAGGCCGAGTAATAGTAAGGTAATTTAGACTCCCAACTAATTGTCGAAATATAGTTGGTCAGGAAGATCGCCTTCCTCACCACGATACTTGACATTCATTTCCAGTGGAGTATTTGCGGAGGAGGAAACTTGAAGACCAGCCAAAGAAATCAGATCCTGAGTATATTTGTGTTGGTTTAGAAATACACCTGAAGTAACATTATGAACTTCCAAACCCAAAAAATAAGTAAGAGTACCAAGATCTTTCATATGAAAAGAATCTTTAAGCTGCTGTTGGAGGCAAGTGATTAGTGAAGAATCAGTTCCTGTGATAATAATTTCATCTACATACACCAAAAGAAGAACACAACCTGTAGATGTTTTTCGAAGAAACAAAGATGAGTCATTTGTTCTGCTCAAAAGAAAATTGTAGCAAAGTAGACTGGAACTTATCAAACCAAGCTCTTGGAGCTTGTTTTGATCCATACAAAGACCGCTTCAACTTGCATACATCTGATGTAGGCGATGAGAACAAACCAGGTGGAGGTTTCATATGAATATCTTCTTTAAGATCACCATGGAGAAAAACATTTTTGACATCTATTTGATAAAGAGACCAGTTTTGTGAAGCAACAATGGCAATAATAGTTCGTACCGTAGACATTTTGGCTACCGGTGCAAAAGTCTCCTCATAGTCCACCCCATACTCTTGTCTGTTACCAAGAACAACCAATCAAGCTCAGTACCGATCAAGAGTTCCATCAGAATGAAGTTTGATTGAATAAACCCACTTACATCCAATAGGGCGGACATTTGAAGGACATGAAACAATGTCCCATGTGCCATTTTCTTTAAGAGCCAAAAGTTCTTCCTCCATTGCTTTCTGCCAACATTCATGCTTGGAAGCTTGTGAGTAACAAGATGGAACAAATATGTTGGATAAAGTAGAGGAAAAGCCATACCAATTGGGACTACGAGATACTCTTGTAGATCGCTGAGTAGGCATAACTTCATATGATCCACCATTTTTTTTCTCGCCTCCTAAGGTAGCAATTTATTTATCAAGAACCCAACACAAAGAAAGGAAAGATCAAAATCTTCATTGTGCGAAGAATCCACATAATTGTTGAGTTTATACTTAACTAGTATACGTGCCCGCGTGTTGCACGGATATTTTTAAAATGTAATAGTATTTTTAATTAAAAATAACTAATAAAATTTATCATGCACTTAGTAATGTATATTTTAAATCTTGGGGAAAATACATAAAAAAAAACCCATGAACTTGGCACGAAAACATGGATCATAACAAATAAAACCTTTTTGTGAAGTACTATAACTCATAAAAGCACATTTAGTAGATTGTATAGAAAATTTATTGCGTTGCGAAGGAGGCAAATGCACAAAACAAACACAACCAAATGTATGAAAATCACTATAGTTAAGATTTTGGTGATAAAGACGAAAATATGGAGACTCAAGATTTAGCACTTTAGATGGCAATCTATTAATTAAATAGACAACAGTAGACAAAGCTTCCACCCAATATTTAGATGGTACAGATGACTCAATCAATAAAGTACGAGTGACATCTAAAAGATGCCGATTTTTCGTTCAGCAACTCCATTTTGTTGTGGTGTATATGGGCAAGAGTGTTGTGAGACAATCCCTTTGTCAAGCAAGAATTTTTGAATTCATAAGACATATTCTCCACCAGAATTAGATCTTAATAATTTGATGCATGTAGAAAATTGAGTCTCAATGTAAGCCAAACATGTCTTAAACATGGAAAATACCTCAGATTTGGATCGAAGAAAATACACCCATGTAAACCGACTATAATCATCTATGAATGTCACAAAGTATTTGAAATGAGCATGAGAAATAATTGGTGAAATGCCCCAAACATCACTATGAATGACATCAAAACACTTTGTAGCACGACTACCAAAATTAGGAAAAGGAAGAGTTTTACTTTTGCCTAATTTACAAGTAGAACAATCAATGGAAGCAACTGAAAATTTATTTTTATTTCCCAATAAACCAGAATTTGATAAGTGAGACAACACAACAGAATTTGGATGTCCTAGACGCTTATGCCAAACCTCAGTTTTACTAGCAGTAGAAGTACAAGAAAAAGATAGAACATGAGAAATGAAAAAGTGTATAGGAAACAATCGTCCAACTTTAGGCCCCTTCGCGATTATCGTCCCCGACACCTGATCCTGCACAAGACAACCATTACGAGAAAAATTCACATCACAATTGTTATCTACCAATTGTCCAACTGAAATAAGACTAGTTGAGAGCTTTGGTGAAACAAAAACATTCTTGAAAGTTGGAGTAATGTCCCCAACCTTGGTAATGGGTAAATTACTACCATTGGCAATCTGTATTTGTGATGGACCTTGATACTTACGAACATTTTTTAGGATGCTCGTTGAGTTGGTCATATGATTGGAAGCGCCTGAATCAACAATCCAAAAATTAGATGTAACATCATTACCTTGTAATCCCAATGCTGAAAAGGCTGACACGATCATTTGTTGTACCATTTCAGGAGTAAGAACTTGTCCTGAAGATGAGTTATCATCAGTGGAACCATTTATCCTAGCTTGAAAAGCATTGATCCTACGATTTTGAGGGCGCGTGGGACACTCTTTGATAATGTGTCCTTGTTGTTTACAATAATTACAGAACTTCTTGCTACAATTGCTAGCAATATGACCATATTCCTTGCAACTGTAGCATTGAGTTCTACTCATATCCCTGCCCTTTCCTTTACCTTGAGCAGCAAATGCAACAGTGACATCATTTTCTTTCTTAAAAGCATTTTGTGTGACAAGACGTTGCTCTTCACGAAGTAATTCCCTAAAGCAAACATCCAAAGAGGGAGACGGGTCACGATTCATCAAGTTAGAGCGAACACTCTCAAAGTCGGAGCGTAATTTCATCAAAAATTGGTCTCGCTTGCTTTGCTCATGAACTTCTTGAATCACTGATAGGGATTCAGTAGGTATTTTGGCATAGACAATATCTGTAAATTCAGCCCATAAGTTTTGAAATCCAGAAAAATAATCCTGAACAGAAAGACCTCCTTGAGAGTAATTAGCAATTTCATACTCCAACTGAAAGCGTCTTGCGCTATTATCTTGGTTGTAAACCTTTTGTAAGTAATCCCACATGGCCTTAGCTGTCTTGTACGACTTGAGATTAAGAACAAGAAGAGGGTCAATTGACCCTAGAATCCATGTCATTACCCGAGCATCTTTAATCTTCCATTCACTTAGCTTTGTTGCATCAGTAGGAGCAGGATCGCTTCCATCTATATGGTCCCATAGTTCTTTGCCGGTGACAAACAACTGAAATTGAAACTCCCAAGAAGAATAATTTTTTCCAGTGAAATGAACACTGAAGGATTCAAAGTGATGTGAATTCATGCTTTTGAATAGCTATAAAACTACAAAGACTCAAGAAAGCAACTAGAATGACCAAGAACAAAATTCCCAGGAGGTAGCCAAAAACCAAGATTTTCAAAAATTTTTTAAAAGGAACCACAAATGACTCTATGAAACAAGACAGCCGAGAGAAGGCTCTAATACCATGTCAATTTTTAGCTGAATGCCTCTCAAAGTGAGAGAGTCTTTCCATTATATAGAGAAAATAAAGATTACACATCCCTAAAGATCAGCTATTCTATCTATACAAATCTGCCATTGAATCCCTCTAAATCTGCGTTGCTATCCCTCCAAATCAGCTATTCTATCACAATATTTATTCATGTGATTCTACAACAAATGTATATGATCATGCTAATTTATATCACTATATAATTACATTAATATATACAATCATTTAGTTGTCTATCATGCTAACAATATATTAGTGATAGATTTTGTTATTTAGTTACACAAGTGTAGTAAGTAGTTTTTTGATGTGATGTAATATAAAGTTTAGAGATGTAAGATTCTTTGTAGTGAATTTTAACATTTTTTTTTGATATTAAACTTTTTTAGTAGCTTTTACAGATAATTTATTACTTATGAGAATGGGTGATATAGTTTTTAAATTAAATAATGAATTTTTTTTATTGGTAATAATACTACCTCTGTAGACTGTTATTTGTCATGCGCTTTTCGAAAGTCAATTTGACTAATTTTAAAAATTAAATTAGATTAATTAATTCAATATTTTAAACAAAAATTTAGATATTCAAAAAATATACTAAAAGTACTATAAATTGCAATTTTTTGCATATCAATATGATAAAAAATACATCATAAAATGTTAGCCAAAATTCTTATAATTTGATTCTAAAAAGAAAACAATGACAATTAAAAATGAATAGAGGGAATAGAAAATAAAAAAGGGTAAAGTGCCCAATTAATTAAATAAATAAAAAGGAAAGGAAAAAGGGCAACTGCCCAATAGACAAAAGAAAATAAAAAGAAGAGTTGAAACACGTGAAACGTCAAACAACATAAACGAAAAAAAAAAACAACAGTTCAACAAACGCAGTAGAAGAAAAGAAAAGAAAGAGAAAATAAGAGGAGAAAATAAAAGAGAAAAAGTGGATTTTTTATCTCAAAGTGATTCTTGTTCTTTTCACAAAATTTTTATGTGATTATGAACAGATTTTTAGGATAGAAAGTGTAGAATTTATGCCTAATTGAGAAAAATATAATTCTAGGGTTTTTAGAACAAAATCTTGATTTGAGGGTCAAATAACTATCGTCGAATAACTATTCGTTTTAACTAAAATTTATCATGCGAGTTTATTTTATTATGAGTGAAAATAATCCAAAAGAAAATTTCAGATTTGAATTCGAAGGCTCGGGGTGACTTTTTTCACCCGATTTTGAGCCAAAAAAATAAATATAATAGTATGGGTGTCATTCGATTCGTATTCTTATGAGAATTATATATCTAAACAGATTTTGACCATTCAAAAGCATTACAAAAGGACGAATTGGTAATTTAACTTTTGAACTTCGGTTTGAGGCAAGTAGAAATTCCTTCCTTTCTTTGGAGTGTTAGTTTTATGAAATATATAAATATAATGATAACGAATAATAAGAGGGTCCCGTATAAATGTGTAACAACCCGAACCGTTGTTATTTAGGAGAAAAAAAAATCCAGAAAAATCTGGGCCATTGTACCGCCATAGCGGGCCAGATGCCGCTAGGGCGGGATAAGCGAGGCAGAGCGTAAATTACGCGAAATACTATTTTCCTCCTTCCTAAAATACCTAAATAAGTCATAATACACCTTAGAAACCCCCAAAAAGCTGCTGCAAGCTTGGGAAGAAGGGAGAGAGAGATTTCTAGCGTGAGGATGGTGATATCTTGCAGATTCTTGGCCAAAATCACCGTCACGAATCCCAAAAAACAAGAATCGAAGTCAATAACTCCGTACAACTGCTTGGCGCCTAGGTAAGCTAGGTTTTATGAATTAAGTAGTTTAAATCTATGGTTACTGCGTAATATATGTGAATCAATGGTAGAATTTATGCGTAGGCCTTCGTGCACCGAATGATTATTGATTTAAACCCTAGAAAGAAGTCTTAGACGATGAATCAAGACTGAGAATGGTCGAATTAGGGTTACATGAGGTGTGTTGATCAATAATCCGTTGTGAGGGTGGTGATTCCATGATTTAGTGATGTATGCTGTTCTTGCTTCATTGTGAAAGAACAATGAGTCATGAATTGATTTACATGATTATGAGGATATACTTGTGATTGTGATTATGATATGTTGACTGGATCGGTTGCCACGTTCCGGCATAATTAACTGGGATCGATTGCCACGTTTCGGCATAACTTACTGGGATCGGTTGCCTCATTCCGGCATAACTAACTGGATCGGTTGCCACGTTCCAGCATAACTATAGGATCAGTTGCCACGTTTCGGTATGCTAACTGTTTAGGTTTGGGTTCCATGAGAGGACCAATGATGTGGCAAAATAGTGTATCTTGAGAAATGTGAAGTTGTTCGTAAGTGTCGTTGATATTGCATATATTTGATATGCATATGTGAGTATGTTGTTGTATTGACTTATATATGTTGCATTCAGTAGGTACATGTTACGACGACTTAGATTTGATGGTTCTTGTGTTGAGCGAGCTGTTTGGGTATAGTGGAAGGGCAAGGTGTCCAAGGGGCGAATAATGGATAACAAGGGTTGTTCGTGTGTTGTAATGGTGAGAAGTAGAGGCAGAGTATGTGATGAAATATGCTTAGGTGGATTTCACCTTGGGGAAAGAGATTGGGTTTAGTGGTAAGAAAGCTTGATATAATGTACTATATGACCATGGTTCGGTAATGTGACGAGGAAGTAAGGGTATGACATGAGAGGTTAGTTGAAATACAACGTGGTGGTTTTTGGGGGAACACTTAATGTGTTAGAATGGTTAGGCCATGATCAAGTAACCGGTAAGTTGGTTGAGAAGGTAGTTAGTAGTCAGAGTACTAGTGAAATTTGGAGGTACTTCAAGAAAAGGGTAGAGGTGGAGAAGCGAGTGGTTTATGTCATGATCTTATTAGTTGGTCCCTTATGTTATGTGGTGGGCGTCGGGTTGACCGATGATGCCTACCAATACGTGTGTTTTGTACTGATACTACTCTCGCTATGTCTTTTGACATAGTCTGGATGCAGGTTGGTGACGTTTCCTTAGGTGAAGACGAAGAAATTCTCCAGCAGCATCTGTTTTCGTTCCGCATGGTGGGAACTGTGTCTTTTGTTTATCTTGTCTAGATGTACTAGCTCTTGTAACTGTTTAGACTAGATCATTGGGAGTTGTTAATAACTTTACAAGTTTAATCAAAAAGAGTGCCTAAAGTTATTGTACAAAAAATCATATTATTATATTTATTTCTGTTTTCTTTTAACTTTCCACATGTTTAACTATTGGGATATGTTCTCCTACTTAGGTGTTAGAGTGGGTGTCCGCACGGCCCGGTGGGTTGGATTGTGACAAAATGAGATAACGAACATTTATGCAGGTACGGATGTTATAATATGGGAAAATTTACATTAATTGTTATTTAATTGTTATGTTGAGGTGATTTATTTTATGATGTAGTTATACTTTTACTCTTTTAGAAAAAGAAACTTTTAGAACATACCTCGTTGTTGCTTCTTAGAAGAGTTAGTAATCAAAACTTGTTGAATACACGTATTTTCCGTACGGATCACTCTATACTTGTTACACCTTTTTTCAAGCAGGAACTGAGTCAGGTACTAGCGGTATTTGATTTGTTACTGCGACTGAGATTGATGGTTGTTGAAATTTAGGGTGAATTGATTTCTCTTCTCTTTGTCTTATTTCCTTCTAAACAAATGCATTTGTTTTCATGTTTGTTTCGTATTAGTAGATGTCATTGTACTAGTGCCACCATGTCTAGGAATATTTTATTTTAACTTATCTATACAAATTTTGCATTGTTAAATGATTAATAGAGGGATCAGGTTTGCCTACGGGGATGGTAGGTGCCCTCACGGATTAATGAAATTTTGGATTGTGACAACATGGTATCAAAGCACGGTTCATAGGTCCCATTAAGTACAAGAGCAGAGTCTAGTAGAGTCTTGCGGATCAGTGCGTAGATCTCCATTACTTATCTTCGAGAGTCTATAGGACTTTAGGAAACTTTTATTCCTTATCGTGCATATGTGGTTCACTTTAATATCTAAATTCTTTGTTTTATTCTCTCACCCATTGTGAGGATACGTATATGAGAGATGATGTTACATGGTGTGGTGCGAGGTGTTATGATTTGGTTAGCAGAATGACCAAATAATAGGAATTGCGATATTGAGGATGTTAGCATAGTATGGATGGTTCGTTTGAGGTGTAACAATGATGTTTTAATTTTTCCAATTTATTGGGACAATCTTATGACACAATAGTATCAATGATAAGTTGACAATTCAATATTGGAATGATATAATATGGATGATATGAATAAAAATGTAATCTTGGGAGGATCAATTGATTAGATAAGAAAATAGTGATCATGATCAAACTAAAATGAGAAGTTCAGGAATAGCAAAAATATGAGAGGTGATAATTTATAATGAAGTTAAGATGGTAGGACTTGTTATAAGATAGGTATGAAAGACTTTCTTACCTTTTGAGTGAAGGTATACTAAGAAGAATTCAAATAGTTCGAGTTGGATAACACGATAATCACAATGATAAAGTTTCTTATGATGGGAGCCACTATACATAGACTAAATATAATATTGTATGAGATTATGAAGCTAGTTGAGTGTCAACCAACAAGGACACTTTAAGTGGTGATTAAATGATAGATACTGACATATTTACCTGTGAGATGTCTTTCCGAAGTTGAATTGAGAATCAACAATATTAGTTGAAACTAATGAAAAACATGATTTGATTTTGGACAAAGATACGTGTACAAAACTATATGAGATTGTTCATAGAGACGTGTATAGTGGTAAAAGACCGGCCTACAATTCATGGACTAATATTGTGGTGGTTGGAAATATTATATCGACAAATAACTAACTCTATTGAAGTAATCAAGGTTTTTCCAAGTATTGTTTAGTATGCTCTTGATCTTTTGTAGTTTTATTTTGGTCATTGATCTATACTTCTTTTTATGTATCATTTTTTGAATTTGGATATATTTTGTGACTCTCCTTCTATTTTTGTACGTATCTCGACACCCTTAGATGATTCTTAGTGGTGGATTGATTACATCGATTTCAAGTTATTGATTTGGTAGAACAAGACATTTGGATAGACTTCATTACTTTGAATATGATAGACTTCGACATCATGTTGAATATGGATTGAATTTTTTCCGTGTCATGCATTCAGACTGTTATGTCAAGACAAAGATCTCAGTTTTGTTGGGTATTCCTAAATTGAAGTTACATGACACTCTAAGTATCTATCTAAGGAAATATAGTATCATCTTCAAAGGCTTGATGTATATGGTTCTGAGACATGGTTGTGACAAGTGTTATGTGAATTGAGGGAGAATAAGGAATTAAAGATGATGTACCATTTTGAGGGGCGTGTCATGCACTACGATAAATATTATAATTTGAGGGACATGTCATACGTTGTGATAATTTCTATTATCGAGAGACGTGTCGCATGTCGCGACAGATGTATAGACAAATATGTTCCCCATGGGTCCAGACTGAGAGACAACATGTATGTATCATTAGATCAGACATGTATCACCATATTTGGCATTGCATCTCATTGTATTGCATATCTTTATCATTGTGAACTTGTGAGCGCTTTTCTATGGAACTTGTAATTGATAAACTTTATCATGTGTATTGTTGATCTGAAATTGTCGGAGTATTATCATTAAGCTATGAGCTATGTAGATTATGAAATGTTAGGTTGAGCTGATTTTAGGCAGGTTGTAGTTGTGGATGTTTGGTTGGAGTGTAAGGAGTAACCGTATTCTATATTTTTAGATTTGTGTTTAGCAGTTTGCTTGATGAGTATCGTGTGGTTTGATACTCACCCTTTGCTTCTATATTTGTGTAGGTTACAAGCCCGGATCTTCGTGATACTCTCTACCCTGTTTTTGTCCAATACTTTCTGTGGAGATTTGTGAGGTAGTTGTTTGTCATCTCAACAAACTTTCTTACTCCTATTTTTGATTTTATTCTGGTTTAGAGACAATATCATTTGAAGCTTTTGTTTTCTTTCAAATCTATTATAATACATTAGAGACTTGTGCACGTGACAACCAAGTTTTGAAAATTTAGTTATGTTGACGTGTTATCCTTATTATTATTTGTCATTAAACTTTTATTTATACGTTATTTCCTCACTTTATCGTAATGGTTGAGTTTTAGGCTGACTTGTCTTTAGTGGGATAAGACGAGTGTCATTATATTCATCTTTGGATGGTCGCATTCTAATTCAACACACAAAATATGATATATATTTTGTTAATTAAAGTGAATGAACATGAAAATAACAATTTATCTATCGTGCACAAGATTAATAAATATAGGCATGATCGAGCGCATATTGTCAAGTGTCAACGTGACGGAAGTAGATCATATTTTTTATACTTGTATGAAGTTCGTAGAATTAGATAGTTTAATTCCTTATGATTAGGTTCATCTTAATTAGATGATTTTAAAAAAAATATAACTATTTTAATTGTTGAGTTTAAATTTATTTACATTTTGCCGACAAACCTTTTCAAGAGTCAATGGTCACAAATATTTTAATGGATATTGTTAGCTTTGCTTTTACTATTTTTGACCTTTTTGTTAAGTGTAAGTTTTAAAATGAATCTCAACCATAAATTATTTTATGATCCCCATGACATTAATCTAAGAGGTAATTAAATATTACTTGAGGGAATAGTAGTACTTGACCGAATCTTTTTCCCGCAAAATGACTATATATGCCTCTATATATTCGAATAGGCGTTAGCATTGCCATGTAAAATATACCAATAGTATTGTTACAAAAATAGGGAAAAGGCATCAATTCCTCCTTGAACTTGTTCCGAAAAGTCAGTTACACGCTTAAACTATCATAGTGACCTATTACACACTTATACTACTCAAAAGTAAATTTTCTTACCCTCTAAAACTGACGTGACAAAAAAATAAAACAAAAAATAGGTGCGTCAATTTGAAATTAAAGTTTATCTAGAAAAGTTTCGGTTGATTGTTTCTATCTTTGTCATTTATTTGACTTTGTTAAAGAAATTTTTGTTGTTGATCAATTTTTGAGTTTAGTGGTGATAGCAACTTTATGGGTTTGGTGGTGATAGGTGGTGGGTGACAAAAATTAAAGAGGTAATTGAAGATGGTGATGAAGAAAAAATCGATATTAATAATGGTGGTGGTGATATTTGGTGTTGGGTGACAAAGAAGAAGAAGAATTGAAAGTGATATAGTGGTGGTGAAGAACAAAATCAATAGTGAAGGTGGTCGGATATGATTTTTCTGATGAAATGAGAATTGAAATGGGTGGGATTTAGTGATGAAGAAGATGTAATTATTAGAGAATTAAAGTAATTAATTAGGGATTAATTAGAGTAAAATATAGTTAACAAAAGAAAAGTTAATTAATAAAGAAAAGAAAAGAAAAAATTATAATTTATGACATGATGCTGATGTAGTGCTGATGTGGTAGCGAGTGTAATACACCATATAATGTGAGAGTGGTATTACACGTCTAATGGTGGTAATAAATTCACTTTTGAGTATTAAAGGTGTGTAATAGGTCACTGTAATAGATTAAGCGTGTAACTGACTTTTCGAAACAAGTTCAGGGAGAAATCTATGCCTTTTCCCTACAAAAATATGTAAAACTAGTAATTGCTAGAAAGGTAACCAGCTTAATCACTATTCCTTCCATTCCTTTTTAGTTGTCATAGTTTTCTTTTTAAGACTTAAACGATATAGATTTTGACTAATATTTTAAGATGTATTTTTTTTTATCATATTGATATTTTAAAAAATTGCAATTTATAGTATTTTTCGGCATAGTTTTTGAATATCTAAAATTTTATTTTAAATATTGAATGAATATAATCTAATTTAGCTATGAAAATTAGTCAAATTAACTCTCGAAAAGCATAACATGACAAAAATAATAATGAAGAAAGTATTAATTTGGAGCATGTAAAAGTATTAGTAGACATACCGATGACCTTCCTTTTTCCATTTAATCTATAACCTCGAACCAGCCTTCAATTTCTAGAGATTTGATGTTCCAACTAATCACATGCACATTTAATAAGGATAAAAATTAGAAATACAAGTAAAAAGAACGGCAACAAGAATGATATATATGTAAATAATAATTCTGAATAAATACATGATATTTCTATAGAGAAAATGTTCTCTAATATTTATGACCAACCAAAATGAAAAAAATGGAAAACAGTTTAGAGAGGGAAGAGAAGAGGGTCGGATACTAATTTTGATGCTAGGAAATAAATTCTTTCAACTACTATATATTGATGCTTAATTATGGACAATTGCGCTCTGTCGGTGAAAATCTCCTACTTCACAGCGGGAGATTGTATCAGTAAGAAAGTAGACTCACTATATCCATTATACTCTTACTAAAGTACATTTGATCTTTCTTTGTCTCGAACCCCATACCCCTATAATAATGGTAAAGTCAGGGATAGCCCCAAAGTGGAATTGACCGGTAGTACTTGGTTGAAGCTCCAGTAGGTAGCCCACTTGCTAGGATGATAAACATGCTCTCGGCTTCAACCTTAAGATTGTAAGCAAAAATGATAGAAACTCCTACAGATTATTCTATATATCCAACATATACCTTCTATAATTATCAAGTCAAAAATATAAACCATTTTGCTGTTTCTTATGTATGTATGTAATCCACAAATAAAAACAAAAAAGGGAATATTACTCTCTCTGCCTTTGAATTCAAATATCACATGTAAAAAAATGAAATAGAAAGAAAAAATAGTTTACCTTTTTCTTTACTTCCAAGCTGTTAAAACCATGAAAATTAACAAGGAAATGATGAATGTGATATATTCTGAGAGAGCTCACAATAAAACTTAAATGCTAATTAAGGCTACCTTGAATCTATATAGCCATACAAACAGAGAAAAAAGACAAAAGGTTAAGTTGGTCAATAGCTCACATACCATGTTCTTACAATTTTATATTTATATTAAAAAAATTAAATAGTCAACTATTTTTCTATTCAGTTTAAGTGATAATAAGAATTAATTTCTTCAAAAACCAAACTTACTAATAGTTAGTTCTATCAAGAATATTTTAATAATCTCTCCTTTTTATGGGTTTTTCACCCGGTGTTCGGAGTCCACATTGGAGCATTGCGCACTGCAAGGGCCCATTTGGGGGTGACGCTCCCAACTGAATTTTCTCTATTTCGATAAAATTGGAACGATACAGAGAAGATTAGCATGGCCCCTATGCAAGGATGACACACATAAATCGAGAAATGGTTCAAATTTTTAAAGGGGGTTCTCAGGTTTGGAAACACATGTTGGAGAATAGAAAAGATTTAGAACATCACTTATGGTGGGAACCTAGAGGGGGTACTTCTAATATTTGGTATGACAACTGGACCAATCTTGGTCCTTTATACTTGCACCAGTCTAATGTGCATACTTGTCATCCTATGAGAGACGTTGGAGAATCTTAACAGAAGAGGGTTGGGATTTTGATGCTTTACCTGAGTTTGTTGTGGATCATATCAAGCTTAACATGTTTTTTGTGCAGCCAAGTGATCAGGGTGATAAACCTTGGTGGACTAAGTCGAGTACAGGCCACACGGAATTAAGTTTAGTGTTAAAAGTGCTTGAGAGTTGTTGAGACAAAAAGCTGAGAAGAATGAGGACTTGAAACTATTATGGATTAAAGGATTTCCATTCAAATTATCCTTTCTAGCTAGGAGAATTTGGAATGGTAAAGTTCCAGTAGCAAGTTTAATGCACTTTTGGAATCCTACCATATCTCAGAATTGCAGGTGTTGTTCTATTCCAGTAGAGGAGACTATAGAACATCTTTTTCTAACAGGTGAGGTTGCTGCCAGAATTTGGAATCATTATTTCAGAGTTGCTGGTCTCCTAGGACCTATGCTTAATTTGAAACAGACTATGAGAAGGTGGTGGTCTTCAGAAGGTATCTATAGAATTCAAGTGATTTTTCAAGTTGTGCCCATTATCATTTTGTGGTGCCTGTGGAAGAGAAGAAACACTATTTTACATGGTGGGTCATTCTCAGAAAGTAAGGTTATTTGGGAGATTAATGACATTATTATGAAGGTGATTAAAATCAGATTCAAAAGAGATTTTGGAAGAAACAATTGGCCGGATATAATTACCGAGTTACAAAGGCACAATAATTCCTATAGCATTAATATTGTGAGATGGATTCCTCCCCCTATTAATTGGGTGAAATGTAATACTGATGGAGCATCTAGGGGTAATCCCAGACCTAGATCTGCAGCCTTCTGTATTAGAGATTACTCTGGTTCATTGTTGTGGCTAAGGATTTCAAAATACATAATACCTCTAATTTGGTAGCTGAAGCAAGGGATATTAGAGAAGGATTGTTTTTTTTGTAAGGAGCATCTGTTATCACATGTCATTATTGAAACAGATTCTATGGCCATGGTACAAATTTTGGAAGGAGGGTGGAATGTCCCTTGGCGTATGACTTTGGAGGTCAATTCCATAAACTACTTGAGAAGATCCTTATCAGCACGTGTACAACACACCTTTAGAGAAGGAAATACTCTTGCGGATTATTTTGCTAACCTAGTTTTTGATTTTGCAGGTGATTATCACTTTAGCCATTTTCAAGACATTCCTATGGAAGGACGAAGAATCCTAAACTTGGATAAAAGTGGAACTCCTCACATAAGAAGGAGACAAACGAATTGAATCTATACAACTTCTATATGTAGGTTCAATAAAATACAATTCAGTGCAGGAAGGTCCAACATAAGGTCTATCAATTTCAATTTCAAGTTAGAAAAGCAGGATCAGAATTAGACAAGCAGGGAAGTCTAGCGTATCATCATATTTTGCCAATATCCTTGTAATTCGAGTTAATAATGAGCACAATGTATTTGAACAAGAGAATAGTTACCATTATGCTCATGATGTTGGAAATATGTTCGATTGGTAAGTTTATCATGCACCTGGTGAGAGCTTGAGGTGTTGAAATGGTATGGTGCCAAGACACATGAGTTACTGGTAGAATTTGTTCTTGTCTAAATACTTAGTGTGCATTCACGTTTCATCTGTCAATTTTAGAATAAGTAAGGTTACAATTTTTGTCTTTTAAGATGGTGGTATTAACCCAAATGGGTTCAACCCATTAAAGGCGAGAATTAAAAACTTAATTTGTTCTAAAGATGAGAGGAATACCTTGATGATTCAAGTGGTTTCATTTGAAGTTGCTAATCGAGCTGCACATCTCCAAGCTAAGCTGATTAGGAACCAGAAGTTAGGGGGATTTATGTGGCATAGTCATTATCAAGATTAAGAACTGATAGATGCGGCAAGTGAAGGAGATGATAGCATAGAAGAATTACCTGGTAGGTGTGGCGAAGTGAAGGAGATACAACAGACGAGAGTTGCTGAACGATTCGTACATCTCAGAAATTTGCTCCTGGTGTTTTTTCTCTTGTTTGAGGGGGAAAAGCACACACTCACAATAGAAGAAGGATCAGAAATTGGGGTCTCTCCAGTGATGGTTCCCCAGCTACCTTGAGCTTTGATAGACACATCAATGGCTGATCGGACGTATTGAGATGGTGTTCGTGAACTTTCTACTTCTCAGCTGCAATTTTGTGTCTTTTCAGCTGAACCTTCCATTTTGTTTTTAATAGTTCCAAGTTTTGAGTTTCTGGACCGGGTCATTTTTGGATCCACTCATGTATATACTTTCCCTTATTTATTACTAAAATATATATAAAAATAAAATGGGCCAGGAGCCCTCCTTTAATTTTTTTTTTTTAAAAAAGTCCCATATTCCTAAAAATCTCTCGATTATTAGTCAACTAAACAGACAATGGATCGGATCTGCCAATTAAATAAAGGACCCATATGGTAATAATTTTTTTATTTTTATTTTGAAATAACTTTTTATTTATTTATTTAAATGTGAAGTGTAAATCTACGATGAAATGCCTCCTAAATTAACCCGGAAATGTCAACTGACAAATGCTTATTCTGTTACTCCATGTCCCTAATTACTTGTCCACTTTGAATTGTCACACATATTAAGAAAGTAATTAATGACATAGTGAGTTTACCAGTTTACCCCTATTAATTATGAAGTGGATGAAAAATTCTATATTGGGACTATCAGAGAGTTAACACACGAAATAAGATTCATAACTAACAAATAACATGTCTTTGAACAATACATAGATATATAGTCAAAGCTTAACTACTCCAAATAAAACAAATTACTAATGAGGCAAAGCAATACACAATTTACATGAAAGAAAACACTCAAAACATTAAGTTAAAACATCTCCAGAACAAGTTTGTTTATTGGAAGCAGTAATCAGATGAAATCAGATGGAAGCGTTGCGTTGTTTTCTTTCTTCATTGTTGTTCTATCCTTTGTGTATTCTGCAAATTATATATGTAAGTATATGAAGTGTATATGTATGGAGGGGTAAAGATGTAAGAAATTAATTACCTCTTCTTGACTTTGTTAGCAATGGAATATATGGACATGAAGTCTGTCCTCTCCTGCGAAATCAATTACATCTTTCTTAATCTCCATGGCTGAATCTACAACCTGACTGTTAATATTTGTTAAATGAACGAACTTTAAAGTATCTATATCCGCGAATGCACAAGGGATCTCCGTAAACTCCTCACAGTATTCTACTATTAATTCCTCAAGCTTGGGAAAAGTTTCCCTATCAACTTGCCATTCTGAAAGGTTGACCATTCGCAATGTCAAAGTCTTAAGACTTTGATACATGTCCTCACTTGCATCCCACTTACCCTCCACGAAATCAGAGTCGATAATCACCAGAATTTCAAGGTGAGGCAATGCCGCGATTGCTGACAACAAAGCAGGTCTCACGTGAAATAAATTCAACCGTAACTCTTTCAAGCTACTAGGGAAGTGATATTCATTGGGATGTGGTATTTGGTAGATTGACTCGGTGTGAAATAAGTACTCTTTGGGCATCCTGTATTTTGCAAAGAGTGATTCAAGTTTATTAAGAACATCAAGCTTGGGAAACCAATCGCCGTGTGTAGGAGTAAGAGGGTACCGCGGTTCCACAATGATGCGATGAAGGTGCTGAAGATTCGGGAACTTCTCCAGAGCATCACTCGTGGCTTCAGTGTATGAAGATTAAAAACTTTGGATAAAGTTGTCAAGTCTTCTAACTTTGGTTGATTCATAATATTGTCCGCATCCTCTTCCTCTTCAAAGAAAGAACTCGTGTCAATTTTCACATGTTTCAGCTTGACAGTTTTAATATTCTGGGCAGTAATACCATGGTGGAATATCCAGTACTGATCAACAGAGTTTCCAGATTCTGGAGGTTCAACCACGACACTGGGATAGCTTTTACACCTCGAGTCCGAATCCTTAAGAACCTCAAATGAAATAGGGAGCCAATTTCTTCCATTAAAGAATCATTCAACTCAATGCTATCCAGTTGCAATACTCTAACAAGTCCAAAGGGTCTTGTGTGACAGATATAGCTGGAGTGGAGAAGTGAACCGCTAACTTTCAAAGATACGAGATGCTTACTCCCAACTGAACACTTTTTAGACTTGAACAAAACACATTTTTTGTGGAGTTGGTTGTTGTCAGTACGAATGGTTAGACGATGGTGTAGGAAATAAGAAGCGTGAAATCGAGCACCTGGATTGATTAACTTGAGAAACTTTTCCTTTTTCGCTTTTACAGAACAAAAATCGTGCACAACATCATGCACATAGCAAACCTTGATCCTAACAGAAAAAGGCATATTCTTCTTGTAGAGCATATGATCCACCATTATCAGGCTACTGGAAACTAAAGCATCCAAGTATCTTTGAGTTGCTTCCTCTAAACTACACTTGGATGGGATATCATGGTTCACCAACCCTTCAGCCATCCACAACTGCATCAACTTAGAGACTGGAGTTCGTTTGCTCTTTCGAGATCTTGCAAAGTAAAGCAACAACGGCTTCAGGTGGTATGGTAAGTGGTCATAACTTAATTGCATAACCTTCATCATCTGCAAATTGATGTTGGCAGAAATAAAGGAATCCAAATTATCTTGAATATTAAGCCACAAATCATTTTCCATTTTCTTTCCTCTAACAATTACTCCAGCAATCAAAACAACAGCCAAAGGAAGCCCCTGACATTTGTCAACTATTTGGTGTCCAACTTCTGACAGTTCAGCAGGGCAGCTTCCTTCTCCAAATACCCTTTTT
>NW_006239113.1:814909-818525 GCF_000226075.1 Solanum tuberosum | reverse complement strand
TCTTTTCCTCCCGAGCCAGTAACTTGTAGAAGAATCTCCCGCAACACCTTTGACTTGTTATACTTTTGGGAAACAGTGCACCAAGCACGAACATTGAAATGAGTAGCAACTAATGTATTGTTATACACTTTGTTGGCCAGAATAGTTTTACCGAGTCCTGGCATTCTGACAATCGAAATGACATCAAGCTCGGATTCATGTTTATCAAGGAGCTGGTCAATCATCTTGGCTTCATCTTCTTCATGACCTACTGTTACCTCAACAAAAGATGATGAGGTTGACTCAATTGGCTCGACGGAAGACTTTGCATCAATAGGGTCATCCCCATTCTTATCCTCCAGCTGTAAACTGGTGACTTCTGCCACGATAAGCTTGATCTTATCAGTGACACTCGGAAGTGAGAAAAGGAGATGCGAGAGAGCATTATCTCTGACAAGAATGGAATTAATGACATGTTCTGCCTCATATGCCACATCTAAAGCACACACCCAACAATCTTTAACTACTCCACTGGTGTCATCCAATGTTTGCCTGAAAGATGATGTTAGGTATTCAAGGCTTTGTTTCACTATTCCAATTTCTTTCTTTATGAGAGAAACTGAATAAGCATTGGAAATGAGCAAATCATTTAAATGTCTGAGTAGAAGATTCATGAAGAGGAAACCATCATCCATAGGAAAGCAGAGTTGAGATGACTGATCCGGGGCTTTCAAAAAATTCTGTTTGATATCTCCCTTCATTCGTTCAATTTCTTGCAACAAGTCTGGAGCTGAAAAGTCTGCTTCATTCATATTAGAGCTCTCCTCCATGAGAATAGATAGATTCCTTGTAAGTAGTCCGACATGTGCCAACATATCGTTCAATTTGTCAGGATGGATAAAGCGCTTTGGTATATCGGTGAGAAAGATCAATAGGAACTCGATCATGGCATTAATACTTTGAGTTTGAGAGTAATTGACAGCTACCATGCGTCCTTGGAGATGAATGAGATAATTTTGAAGAATCTTTGGAGATGCTTTTAGGATTTGCTTCACTAACCGTTTTAGTTGATGAGTTGACTTTGATTCTTTGATGAGCTTAGAAGTAGAAATGTATAGAACCTCCAGCTCAAGAGGGATTATGTCGATCAGTAGAGAAGTGACGTTGGAAGAGTATTCAGAGACTTTGGATGAGGGATTATAGTTTCCAGTCCAAATAGCAAAATGGAATTGTAGAAATGTATGGGCGATGAATTGGAAGCGAGGAAAGAGATATTGAGTGGTAGTTGTTTTGTTGGCCAGGAGGATAGGATAGAAATCTGTCAGACGACGAAATACTTGGCGAAGAGTGTTGTAGTCAGTCATCTGCGAGAGAATCAAATCAGAAGAATAGTTTGGTAGATCATGGAGGTTTGTGAAGAGGTATTCAAACATTTTCTCCTCTGTGGTCATTGCTACATAATTATCATTCTTCAAACTTAAATAACTTTCCATCTCCTCCAGCAGCAGAGGGACAAGACTATCCATGTTGGGACTATCAGAGAGTTAACACACGAAATAAGATTCATAACTAACAAATAACATGTCTTTGAACAATACATAGATATATAGTCAAAGCTTAACTACTCCAAATAAAACAAATTACTAATGAGGCAAAGCAATACACAATTTACATGAAAGAAAACACTCAAAACATTAAGTTAAAACATCTCCAGAACAAGTTTGTTTATTGGAAGCAGTAATCAGATGAAATCAGATGGAAGCGTTGCGTTGTTTTCTTTCTTCATTGTTGTTCTATCCTTTGTGTATTCTGCAAATTATATATGTAAGTATATGAAGTGTATATGTATGGAGGGGTAAAGATGTAAGAAATTAATTACCTCTTCTTGACTTTGTTAGCAATGGAATATATGGACATGAAGTCTGTCCTCTCCTGCGAAATCAATTACATCTTTCTTAATCTCCATGGCTGAATCTACAACCTGACTGTTAATATTTGTTAAATGAATGAACTTTAAAGTGTCTATATCCGCGAATGCACAAGGGATCTCCATAAACTCCTCACAGTATTCTACTATTAATTCCTCAAGCTTGGGAAAAGTTCCCTTATCAACTTCCCATTCTGAAAGGTTGACCTCTCGCAAACTCAAAGTCTTAAGACTTTGATACATGTCCTCACTTGCATCCCACTTATCCTCCACGAAATCAGAGTAGATAATCGCCAGGATTTCAAGGTGAGGCAATGCCGCGATTGCTGACAACAAAGCAGGTCTCATGTGAAATAAATTCAACCGTAACTCTTTCAAGCTGCTAGGGAAGTGATATTCATTGGGACGTGTTATTTGGTAGATTAACTCGGTGTGAAATAAGAACTCTTTGGGCATCCTGTATATTGCAAAGAGTGATTTAGTGATTCAAGTTTATTAAGAACATCAAGCTTGGGAAACCAATCGCCGTGTGTAGGAGTAAGAGGGTACCGCGGTTCCACAATGATGCGATGAAGGTGCTGAAGATTCGGGAACTTCTCCAGAGCATCACTCGTGGCTTCAGTGTATGAGATAAAAACTTTGGATAAAGTTGTCAAGTCTTCTAACTTTGGTTGATTCATAATATTGTCCGCATCCTCTTCCTCTTCAAAGAAAGAACTCGTGTCAATTTTCACATGTTTCAGCTTTGACAGTTTTAATATTCTGGGCAGTAATACCATGGTGGAATATCCAGTACTGATCAACAGAGTTTCCAGATTCTGGAGGTTCAACCACGACACTGGGATAGCTTTTACACCTCGAGTCCGAATCCTTAAGAACCTCAAATAAAATAGGGAGCCTATTTCTTCCATTAAAGAATCATTCAACTCAATGCTATCCAGTTGCAATCCTCTAACAAGTCCAAAGGGTTTTGTGTGATAGATATAGCTGGAGTGGAGAAGTGAACCGCTAACTTTCAAAGATATGAGATGCTTACTACCAACTGAACACTTTTTAGACTTGAACAAAACACATTTTTTGTGGAGTTGGTTGTTGTCAGTACGAATGGTTAGACGATGGTGTAGGAAATAAGAAGCATGAAATCGAGCACCTATATTGATTAACTTGAGAAACTTTTCCTTTTTGGCTTTTACTGAACAAAAATCGTGCACAACATCATGCACATAGCAAACCTTGATCCTAACAGAAAAAGGCATATTCTTCTTGTAGAGCATATGATCCACCATTATCAGGCTACTGGAAACTAAAGCATCCAAGTATCTTTGAGTTGCTTCCTCTAAACTACACTTGGATGGGATATCATGGTTCACCAACCCTTCAGCCATCCACAACTGCATCAACTTAGAGACTGGAGTTCGTTTGCTCTTTCGAGATCTTGCAAAGTAAAGCAACAACGGCTTCAGGTGGTATGGTAAGTGGTCATAACTTAATTGCATAACCTTCATCATCTGCAAATTGATGTTGGCAGAAATAAAGGAATCCAAATTATCTTGAATATTAAGCCACAAATCATTTTCCATTTTCTTTCCTCTAACAATTACTCCAGCAATCAAAACAACAGCCAAAGGAAGCCCTTGACATTTGTCAACTATTTGGTGTCCAACTTCTGACAGTTCAGCAGGGCAGCTTCCTTCTCCAAATACCCTTTTT
>NW_006239113.1:798567-814734 GCF_000226075.1 Solanum tuberosum | reverse complement strand
CAACTTGCTGAAGAATCTCCCGCAACACCTTTGACTTGTTATACTTTTGGGAAACAGTGCACCAAGCACGAATCTTGAAATGACTAGCAACTAATGTATTGTTATACACTTTGTTGGCCAGAGTAGTTTTATCGAGTCCTGGCATTCCGACAATAGAAATGACATCAAGTTCGGATTCATGTTTATCAAGGAGCTGGTCAATAATCTTGGCTTCATCTTCTTCATGACCTACTGTTACCTCAACAAAAGATGATGAGGTTGACTCAATTGGCTCGACGGAAGACTTTGCATCAAGAGGGTCATCCCCATTCTTATCCTCCAGCTGTAAACTGGTCACTTCTGCCACGATAAGCTTGATCTTATCAGTGACACTCGGAAGTGAGAAAAGGAGATGCGAGAGAGCATTATCTCTGACAAGAATGGAATTAATGACATGTTATGCCTCATATGCCACATCTAAAGCACGCACCCAACAATCTTTAACTACTCCACTAGTATTGTCATCCAATGTTTGCCTGAAAGATGATGTTAGGAATTCAAGGCTTTGTTTCACTATTCAAATTTCTTTCTTTATGAGAGAAACTGAATAAGCATTGGAAATGAGCAAATCATTTAAATGTCTGAGTAGAAGATTCATGAAGAGGAAACCATCATCCATAGGAAAGCAAAGTTGAGATGACTGATCCGGGGCTTTCAAAAATTCTGTTTGATATCTCCCTTCATTCGTTCAATTTCTTGCAACAAGTCTGGACTAGCTGAAAAGCCTGCTTCATTGATATTATTCTCAGAGCTCTCCTCCAACAGAATAGATATCTTCCTTGTAAGTAGTGCGACATGTGCCAACATATCGTTCAATTTGTTAGGATGGATAAAGCGCTTTGGTATATCGGTGAGAAAGATCAATAGGAACTCGATCATGACATTGAAACTTTGAGTTTGAGAGTAATTGACAGCTACCATGCGTCCTTGGAGATGAATGAGATAATTTTGAAGAATCTTTGGAGATGCTTTTAGGATTTGCTTGACAAACCGTTTTAGTTGATGAGTTGACGTTGATTCTTTGATGAGCTTAGAAGTAGAAATGTATAGAACTTCCAGCTCAAGAGGGATTATGTTGATCAGTAGAGAAGTGACATTGGAAGAGTATTCAGAGACTTTGGATGAGGGATTATAGTTTCCAGTCCAAATAGCAAAATAGAATTGTAGAAATGTATGGGCGATGAATTGGAAGCGAGGAAAGAGATATTGAGTGGTAGTTGTTTTGTTGGCGAGGAGGATAGGATAGAAATCTGTCAGACGACGGAATACTTGGCGAAGAATGTTGTAGTCAGTCATCTGCGAGAGAGTCAAATAGTTTGGTAGATCATGGAGGTTTGTGAAGAGGTATTCAAACATTTTCTCCTCTGTGGTCATTGCTACATAATTATCATTCTTCAAACTTAAATAACTTTCCATCTCCTCCAGCAGCAGAGGGACAAGACTATCCATGTTGTATTTCTCTAGAGTTACTTCATCATTAAGTAGTGACCGAGTCATAAAACTGAACTTGTTTATTTTGTTGGACATCCTCTCATAAAAGTCATCCAAACTTGAATCCCCAAACAGGACAAATGTTCTTAGGAATCTCAGATTCATTCTTAGCTTTTTATTGGCACGCCAATTTGAATGTCTCAATACTTCGTCATTCATTATTTTCTTCAAGCCATTTGAGCAATCATCAATAAGATTCCTGATTCTTCTTCTTTTTTCCTCCTAAATTAAAACATAATATGTAATTGTTATCATTGTTGTTGTTGTTGTTTCAATAGAGACAATAACTAAAGAAATCAAAATTTAGTAAGACTTGGACAAATTGAATTAGCCTAAATACCCGATTCTCAGTTTTTCATGTGTGTTAGCCCATTAATATTTTGGTGATATAACTTTCGGACCATTTTTTAAAAAAAACTTCATGGACCCTCCGTAATGAGTTGTGGGAACAGTACGCATAGTCTCACTATGATCCATGACATTTTTTGGCATTTAGAACCCATTTAACAAGAATTAAATCATTTTCTTAGTTTTTTTGTGTATTAAGTCCATGAATATTTTGGTGATATGATTTCTGAGCGATTTTTTGAAGAAACTTTACGTGACCCTCCGTTATGAGTCGAGAGTGTAGTACGCATAGCCTCACCACTTACCCGGATCGGTTAAGCTCCCAAAAACAAGAAAGTGTGGCGCCACAGGTTCGATCAACCATGGGAGTAGGCATCTTTGAGGAAGGAGAACAGGGGAATCGTTTGGTCTAAGCAGATGCTTTCCTTTTCCAGATTCATCTGAGAGATTTTTGGTGTTGTCTTTTTTTTTTTTTTTTAAATATTATTATTTTAAGGGAAAATTGTATATAATAGCAAACTATTAATTCAAATTAAATGTTATAACCACAATTTGATTTAATAGTAACCCGTAGCAAACAATTGTCATTCGCCTCTCTCCCTAGGTTTCTCGCTCGCCAGTCTTGCCATTCTCTCCCTCACCTCTCTCGCTTTTATACAAACACAAATGTATAAAATGTGTTTGTGTTTGTATAAAGCGAGAGAAAACTGTATATACAAATATGAATACATATATTTTCGTCCTATACACTTATAATTATACAAATACAGATCTTCCTCTGCACAGTTCTCTTTTGCCTTTCTCGCTTTATAAAAACACAGATTATACAAATTACAGTGTATAATTTGTGTTGTATAAAGCGAGAGAGAGAGATTTGATATACACATGTTTTATTTCGATTCAATTGTATACAAATTCAAATTTTATGCAGATATATAAACACATTGAATTGAGAGGCTGCCAATGATTTATTCAAACAAAAGGCTGCCAACGATTTATACAAATGGCCTGCCAGTGAAATTATACAAATCTGAAGCTCCTGCCAGCGAGTTATACAATCTGATGCTCCATAACAAACATACAATTTGTTATAGAGCGCAATTATACAAACTATAGCTATAACATACAAATATGATTTTTATGTTTGCTATATATGAAAGTTACTCTTATTTTAACTTACTTGGGCTGGCCACTTTTGGGCTTGACACATTTTGGCTTTAGCTTTGAACCTTTGTGTTCATATTAAATAAAATGGCCCCATGGGTTATTATTGAAAGAAAAAAAAAAAGAACTTAAGCTCTAACACGCACACAACAAGGGACCTGATAGAGCTATTAAGGGCATCTTTTATGTGTTGTTGTCTAAATGATTGTAATGTGCTGATATTGTAAGCATTTATAAAGAAATGTATCAATTTTGTCAGTTGTGTACCAAATACAAAGCACAATTAGAGTTAATTGTGCGAATTGTAAGTGAAGTCTATATTAATTAGAGTTAGTTAATATAGTGGAAAATGGAGACATTGCTTTGGCTTAGCTAAGTAATAGAGTTATTATTTGTAGTGAGATTAGGAGTTTAGTCTCACGTGGTGTACTTGAAGTCTGTATTCACTTGTTGCTTGATAGTAGTGAAAACAGTTGGAAATCCTGTGAGTACAGATCGTGGTTTTACTCCCTTGAGCAAGGAGGTTTCCACGTAAAAATCACTTGCCTTTACTGTTCTTTATATCTCTTTTACTGCATTCCAGTATACCTCGACATGGTACTATAGTACACTGTGAGGTAGCACATCTCAACAAGGAGCAGTACATATAAACTCATCATGATCCACGATACTTTTGGGGTACACAATCAATCGAAAATATGTACACAATCAATCGAAAAGACAAATATGACTTACCAGTTCCCATTTCTTAATGAGTTTTAATTGGGGTACCCTTTTAATTGTTAATCTTTTTAGCTTCGGTCATTAAATATATTCATTCACAACTTTTCATGTACATAGTCTCTCTTCCTTTATAAATTTGACAAAAAATTATTAATTTACAGCACTTTTTAGCTTCATCATCTTATAATTCTTATATAATTTTGTTATTTATCGGCCATTCTTTTTTTTTTTCTTATTAATATATTCATTTTGTATGATATGACGACAAATATATTGTGTTGCTTTTCACGTTAATTGACTTGATTATAAATGTTTTCCCTTTTAACTTTCATTCTATATTTCAATTTTTATGATTTTTTTCTTTTAATTTGTCATTCTTATAAATTAATACAACATGTAATATTGGATACAAGTTTTTATTGTACTGTCCAATTATTCATATATACACATTGTAATCATCAGTTTGTTATTTTATGGGATTTTATCAGCTCAAGTATATTATCTAACCCCTTAGACAATTTTAACATATCATATGGTGTTATCATTGTTTTAATTTGTTTCTATGATTATTGAATGTTGTTTAAAGATTTTAGCATAAGTATTTTTTATAAAAAAATCTTATAAGTAATTGAGGCCAAACATGCAACACATATTCTCAAAATAATTGTTACAAAAATAATGTAAAACTAATAATTGCTAGAAAAATAAGTATAATTTATATGTAAAACTTAATTACTAATAATTTGGAGCATGTAAAAGTATTGATAGACATACCGATGACTTTCCTTCTTTTTCCATTGAATCTCCAACCTCGAACCAGCCTTCAATTTCTAAAGAATTGATTTTTCAACTTATGATCACATGCACATTAAATTAGGATAAAAATTAGAAGATAGTAATCACATGCGCACAAGTAAAAGAAAATGCAAAATAATTATTCCTAGTAATTTACGGTTTTAAGTAAATAAATGAATTGGTGAAAGTAATAAATAGCATGTCAAAATATATATTTTACGTTGATTAGACTTGATAGGTTACTCAGAGTGGCGCACAAGTATATACACTAATAATTTTTCAAGAATTTGGACCATAATATATACTCCTTCTATTCTATATTAACTGAATTTGTGAGACAATGCACACATATTAAGAAAAACATTTAAGAACATAACTTAAACCATAATTTTTACTATTGTCCTTTGCGAAATCATAAATATAGCTTTGTAAGTAGTGTAATTTATCTCATAGAAAATATAAACTCCAATAATTGAAAGGGTAAATATGAAAAAAATTTCAAACATTCATTTTGAACTTTGAACAATTCAATTATTCTGAACAATGAAAAAAATCTAAAAAATTTACTAAATATGAAATGGAAGAAGGACTAAAAAGATGAGATCTAAATTTAAACAAACCATGAGTGCGTTTGGTATGAACGAAATTATTTTCTGAAAATATTTTTTTAACTAATAAGTGGGTTTGTTATTTTTTTTTGTGTGTGTTTGATATGTTTTCTAAATAATAAGAGCATGTTTGGTATTGCTGTTAAAAATTGCTTATTTTTGAAAAGCACTTTTTTAAAATGACTTTTTAAAAAAGTGCTTTTGAAAAAAATAATTTATGTTTGGCTAATTCATTTGAAAAGTGATTTTGATAAACAAATTGTATTTTGCTAATCTTTTTAAAAAAATGCTTTTGAGAGTCAAATTACGAAAAAGAGTAAGTATTAATGTGCTTTTAATATTAATATTATTTTAAAGAGAGAAACTATTTTAATTATCTATTACAAAAATTTTAGTTACAATTTTATTTTAATGATATTAAAATGTACATATTCATAAATTTAAAAATCATTCCACAAATTAAACCACTATATACAAAAATTCACCACAAAAATAAATAAAGTCTTTCATATGTTTAATCCTACAAAATATTGTTGTTACCTTTATTTCTAGTTCTGTAAAATAAAACATATAATAATATATAATAATCTATAAAATATAAATAATAATATATAAACATTAAATAAATAATTTATTATATAAAAATAAAAAATAAAATACTTTAATGAATCTTAACCAAACTTATAAGATATGCTAATTAGTTAATAAGGGATATATTGATAAATATGTATATATGAAGGGGATATTTTAGTCTTTAAAAAAATATTTTTTTGAGAAGTTGAAATTTTTAACTTCTTCCCAACGACAACAGAAAATCTGCTTCTGCTTCCATTTAAAAGCAGTTTTAAGGACTTGCCAAACACTTAATTTTTCAAAATAATTGTTTTTTCCTAAAAAAATAATAATAATTTTAGCCTCCCAACAGCAATGCCAAACAAGCTCTAAGTAATCAAACGAAAACATTGAAAAATATATATTTCCTCCGTACTGAACACACCCTATATTAAAAGTGTTTTCCGTATCAAGATATATTAAGATCTTAAATATAGAGCCAACCAAGATATATATCTACAAAACTACGTTAAAAGGTCTTCTTCTATAAATCATTTTTCTAGTTCTTATTATGTATGTTTCTTTCAAATCAAGTGAATCACAGAAATACATGTAAAAAATGAAATAGAAAACTAGAAAAATATTATATTATACCTTTTTGTTTACTTCCAAGCTAATAATTCCTCTCAAATGGTAGTTTGCCTTGTTGCAGATTTACAGGAAGCAAATGTTGAAGAACCTAATTCACTTATTTAAAAAGCTTTATTGTTAGATATCTGCACATGTGAAAATAGATTAGTTTAAGTTTAGTATTGTTTTGAATTATTAAAGCAAAGTCTTTCTATATAATTTCCGACAGTCCATAAAAATATTTGTTTGAAAAAAGTTATTCAATTAGTCCTAATCAAGTAAGTTGACAAGAAAAAAAAATGGCATTTTAATGTCACATTATTATTATAAAATAATAATAAAAAAAGCTATGATGTTAATGCACCAACAATTGCAATTATGTATTTTTTTGTTGTCTTGATTTTTGGAATCAAGTGAAGTGGTTGATGTTTGATTTTTGGAACCAATTCTCAACCAGTATTTGCTTGACTTTTCTTTTTGTTTATAAATTATTTTTCTACATAAATAAAATTTTAAATTATTTGTTTTAACTAAATATTGTGTAGTTTTGATTTGAAAATTTTGATGTACCTATTCATTTACCACTTCTCCAAGTTTGAACACACTTTTTTTTCTTAACTAATATTGTCGTTACGCCGTTGTTTTTGCCCCTCACAATAAATGGTATATTTTTTTTATTGTAGCTTAAGTTTATATTTTTATATCATAATATTTTATATAAGTTATGTTTTTAGTTTGTAAACAACTTGGCATAAATTTGTGAAGTTGGTCAAAGTGCAAAGTGGAATTATTATTCTATCTCTATTCTAAATAAAATATCTAATTCATTAAATATTAAATAATATCATATATATTGTACAAAATACTAATACCGGAAAGGTGTTAAATCAAAAAGTTGAATAAACTTTTAAATACAATCAAATGAGAAAGACATTAAAAATATGATAATGAAACGATCATGGCTGATTTTTGGAACCAATTCTCAGCTAGTATTTGCTTGACTTTTCTTTTTATTTTTTAAAATTATTTTTCTACATAAATAAATTTTAATATTATTGTTTAACGAAATATTGTGTAGTTTGATTTGAAAATTTTGATGCACCTATTCATTTTAAAGAAAAGGAAAATGGTCTGATAGACCCTGGTACTTGTATGTGTTTGTATTCTGAACCTTTCTACTTACCTCTTTGTCAACTGAACCCTTTAACTCAATAAAATTCAACATCTTAAACCCTTTTGACCATTGACCAAACTTATGTGGCAACTTAATTGTTGAGTTGGCATAAGTACGTGATTTTATGTAAAAAAGGAGCGTGAAAATAAAAATTTAGACTAAAAATAATTAAAAGAAAAAGGAAATTACAATAAAAACAACAAAATAAAAATAAAAATTATAAACTTCACTCTTTCTTCTTTCCTCCACCCCGTTCCATTTCTTTCACCTTTGTCACGACCTGAGCCTACACCCTGGACATGGCTGGCACTCGAGAATCATTGCTAGTCCCCAAGCGAACCCTCATCCTGGCTACCTATAAGTGAAAGACTAACTCAAGCATACAAAGCTTAAAACATAATGAAATTCATGAAAAACTTAAATACAAGCTTTAACTCAAAAGAAAACTCTGAATAAAAATAGAATATTCAACTAGCCAACAATAGGCAACTCAAATCTTTAATACATTTAATAAGATAAATGAAACAGACTTCTCAAACTCTACTATCTATCTATGAAGCCTCTAACTGACAAAGATGAAAGTTAAGACAAGACCCACGACATCCTAAAAACTGATATAACTAAAAAGCAAATGAAATCCTCCGGAATCAAGGAGACTCACCATAGCTAACTCGAACTCCATGTGGTATCAATAAAGCTCCTGTTGATGATCTTGAATACCTGAATCTGCATCATGAAAGGATGCAGGCCAAATGGCTCAGTACATGGAATGTACGAACATGTAAGGGGAATTCTAAAGCACAACATAAGCTTGAACTTGATAAAAAGGAAACATACTTACCTCTTCTCAACTCACTCAACTAACTCAACTCAGGAATAAGATTCTCAACTGAAAGATAAAATATTCAACTCGGTGAAATAAGGCTCAACTCAATAATAAGATATTCAACTCAGTGAAATATGACTCAACTCAATAATAAGACACTCGACTCTTAGTACTCAAACTCTGGATACTCAACTTTGGATACTCATCTCAATATAAAGCAACACTAATAGATGCAATATATGGAAAGTTTTTAAAACAATAGAAAGCAACTCAATGTATTTAAGAATACATTATACTCAGTTTGTATGCAAGGATACAATATAAACTCTGTTTGTATATGAAAATACAAGTAAACTTTGTGTATATAAAAATACAAATATCTCTATGGGAGTTTCTCTAACCGACAACCATCACTTGAGAGCTATTGTGATAATACAACGTTTTGCCTCACGCTGGAAGGGCCGTCCTATACCTTGCCAAGGGTATTGAACCTGACTACTAAGTGGAAAGCACTAAGGAATCATCTAAAAAGTATGACCCTTTTCTACCCATGGTGGCTACATGGTTTATGGGGGCTGTGAGTTATCTGAACTCCCCCCTCCCATATCGGTGCTCAATACTACTCCCAAAATATGATACTAGCTCTTATGTTTAAAAACATACTTCTTTCTGTGATTTGAGATAATTGCTCAAAACTTAGCTCAAAGGCTATCTTGGAAATCAAAGTTTTATCTCTCGCTTAATTGTGAAAGCATTTACTCTTTTCTGAAAACTAGCTCAAAGGCTCTTTGGAAATCAAGGTTTCCTTTTCTTGTTTAAATGTGAAAACATTTTCTCTTTGGGAATACTTAGTTCCCATATAATCTTTTGAAGAAACTGAACTTCAATTTTACTCTTACTAAAACGTTTGTAAAAGACTTCCTAAAATATGGTTCATGCCGAATTATGGACGTGAACGACTCAATGCAAGGTTTTCAATAACCATAGATAGAACTCAATACTCAAGACTTAGAACTTGAAGATACTACTCCTCTCAATGATGCTCAATTTATGGAGTTCATGTGGAATTATATGCATGAACGACTCGACTCAAAGGTCTACATAACTACATGGATCTCATGTATATGACTCTTCTCATTCTCTTACTTACTTCCTCAAAACTTAGTTCAAAGCAATAGTTGATCTCAAAGAATTCACAATCGAACTCAAAGACTTTCTTGAACTCTACTCTTAATTCTCTCTTGAATGTGAATTATGAATTCAAGAGTTATAGTTCATGATATGAAGGATCTCGGTGATAGTGTAGACTCATGAAAAGATTCTCCTCACTCATATTCACTTACTTGAGTCTTGAAACAAGTTACTAGAAGTTGTAGAAGACTCCTCAAAAGGACTCAAAAGGGCTTTCTTAAATGTTCAGAAGAACTCTCAAGACTCAACTCTTAACTTTACCTTGAATTGGAATTATTAATTCAAGGTTATGATTCATGTTAAGAATTATTTCTAAGTGTTTAGAAGTAGTTTAGAGTGATTAAAATAAAAGGGAGTGAAGGTACACTTAAATGGGACTCAAACGGGACAACCAACAGAAAAAGAGTGGGGGTAGGCGACCTTGGCGCGTTCCGGGCGTGGGGCGCCAGCCCCAAACTTAAGAGGCTGCATATGGGCGCACTGCAAGGGCGCCGCCCCAGCCTCTCCCCAGGCCGAGTTCGACGAATTTTCCCTCTCGTTTTCTGATCTTAAATCGCTTTTAATCGATTTCTTTTCTCAAGTTTTCCTTAGATTCAATTACCCAACCTAAGTACACACTAACCCACTCAAAAAAACACTCAAAACAATCACTTTCATCTCAAGAAATCATCAAAACCCTAATAAAATAAGATTTAGAATGAACTTCAAGAAC
The DNA here is from genome assembly GCF_000226075.1 of Solanum tuberosum. NCBI lineage: Eukaryota > Viridiplantae > Streptophyta > Magnoliopsida > Solanales > Solanaceae > Solanum > Solanum tuberosum. The sequence continues at coordinate 804,481 of NW_006239113.1, read as the reverse complement.
TTAAATCATTCTACTTTTGAGAATGAAATTAAGCTGAAAATAACATGTTTGGCGTACGGGTGACAAATCCAACACTATGGAAGCTTACATACCTCTTAGGGATCAAACCCATGGCGAAAATCCACGACAAAAATCAAGAACCTCGACGAACGCCTTGATCCTTTCTCTTTTCTCCTCTTCTTTTCTCTTCTTGAACTCTCAACTAAAACCCTAGGCGTATATTAGGATTATAAAACTGAACCTAATCAGATTAGACCTATAAAACATTACTAAAAATGAATTAAATCTGATTGGGTAAGGAAAAGACGAAAATACCTCTCTAAAATCCGGTTATGATTGTCCTTATCTAGACAACCCAACTTCTAATGAACATATCTCCCTCATATGAACTCGAAACTGAGCAAACTCGGTGGCGTTGGAAATAATTCAAATATTTTTCCTACGGTATATGATAGAACACCTAACTCATCCTTAGCTACGAGTTATGGTCGGTTGAAGTCGACCCTAAACTCATACTTAGCTTAACCAGCAAAATTTCAGATTTTGCTATTTCTAATTTAGTTCTTTTTGGAACTCAAGGTGCTACATCTAGTGACCTGACCTTAATACTTAAGAAATTTGAAATTCCTTAGTGAAATCCTACTCACAACGAAGGATGATTAGAGTCTCAGTTCGTAAAAAATTTCTGGGGTGTTACAACCTTTCTTGATCTTCCCCCACCCAATTCCCCATTACTTTCGTTCTCCCTTCCTGTACTCCTTTCCATTTCCTTTTCTCTTTTTCCTTTTTCATTTTATCTTTCCCAAATTAGAAATGATATCGTGCAAAAAATGAGAACAAAATGAGCAAAGGAAAATCAAGAAAATTGATGCAATACCCAAATCCACGGAAGAAATATGTCTAATGAGTATCATGAACTCTTTTTGTTGTTAAAATTGTTAGCAATTTTAGTGCTCCATCTTTAAATTTGTTATTGTTCTTGATTTGTCTTTCTTTTCCATCTTCTAGGGTTAACTGACAAAGATCCGGTAGTTTTGAAGGATAAAAGTAATTGTTGAATGTAAATTAGATGAAGTATGTTGGATAAATATAAATATTATAATCTATTGAAATACTTCAATGGTGATTCATTGGCATCCATGGAGAAAAGGATTTTACATGTGTTGGTCAAGTGATATGAAGATGAAGATGGAGTAAAAAAAGAAGAAAAAAAATAATTTATTTTAAAAAATTAAATAATAAGTGACGTGTCATATAAAATCTGATGTGGGTGATGACATGTCATTTTTATTGTGCGTTTGAAGTTCACACAAGGCCAAAGAGATTTAAAATGCTGAGTTTTATTGAGTTTAAGGGTTCAGTTGGTAAATGGTTAAGTAAAAGGGTTCAAAATACAAACACATACAAGTACAAGGGTCCATCAGACCATTTCGCCCAAAGAAAATACCACTTCTCCATGTTTGAACACTTCTAACTAATTTTGTGGTCGCGTCATTGTTTTTGCCCTCACAATAAATGATAATTGTTTATTGTGGCTTAAGTTTATATTTTTATATCATAATATTTCATTTAAGTTATGTTTTTAGTTTGTAAACAACTAGGTATAAATTTGTTAAGTTGGTCAAAGCGCAAAGTTGGATTATCATATTATCTCTATTCTAAATAAAATATCTAATTCATTAAATGTTAAATATATATTATATTAAATACTAATAGAGAGAAGGTGTTAAATCAAAAAGTTGAATAAACTTTTAAATACAATTAACTGAGAAAGATATATTTAAATAAAAAGGTTTAATAAACTTTTAAATATAATTAAATGAGAAAGACATTATGTAACACCCCGGACTTCAAAAGAGCTAAATAGAGGTTCGTACAAGTTACCCATCGGTTTTTAGTTTTGGGTCAACTTTAAATGACCATATCTTTAAGCACATAAAGAATTAGGTGGACCATGAGCTATCAAATCGAAGGTGTTTGAGTCCTCTTTCCAACGCCACCAAGTTTGCTTAATTTCGAGCTTGGTGTAAAAAATTATGCTCATTTGAGTGAAGTCTCTGTTTAAGTCTTTTTATTCTATTATAGAAGGGTATTTTTGTCTTTTCCTTTTCCCACTAGGCCTAGCATGTTTTTTCTCTCCCAATTAAGGGTCTAATGATATGCTAAACCACTCTTGATCGTTTCTAAACACTTAGAAAAATAAGAGAAGAGTTCAAGAGGAGAAAGAGCTAGGTTTTGAGCGTTCGTCAAGATCCCGTCGATTTTCGCCAAGAACATTGTTGTTTCCAGGTATGTAAGACTTCTCACAGTGTTGGAATTGTTCTTCTTCATCCCATACATCTAGTTATCCACGAAATCGTTGTATCTAAAGGCTTCTTGAGTAGTTCTTGATATTTGTTCAATTCCTTAACAATGGAGGTTGCAAATTCTTATGCTTTGTGAATCTTTAGTAAAAGTTGTGCTTCCCAAAGGGATTGTGTTGAATTCCTCATGTATTCGTATTGGGCTTGAGAATCAAGAAGAGTTATAGGAGAATTTTCCCCCATTCTAACTGAGTTAGGACCCTAAATTGAGTACAAAAATTCTTCGACTTTTTGGGTATCCGGGTGGGGCGGCACGCCACGCCACCAAGGTGCCAGGAATTTTGGTATGTAGTTTGGGGCCTGGAGCCCCACGCCAGCAGTGTGCCCCAAACTTTGGTTAGTAGTTTGGGGACTGACTCCCCATTCCAGCAGTGAGCTAGGGTCGCCTAAACCTTTTTCTTTTCGTGCTTCATTCCGAACGTGTTCCTTTGAATCATGACTACGTTCTCTTCTTTGTATTAGCTCCTAAAGGCTCCATTCATCCTTGAGAGATCATATGTGTCCTAATCACATGTCTTAATTTACATTCCAAACTAAGTGAGTTTAAGAGGAAAGCTCAAGAGGTGTTTTTGAGTCATTTTGAGGATTCTTTAATCAACAATGGTTTTGAACTAAGTCTTGAGAAAGTAAATATGAGAAAAAAGAAGAGTTGTATTCATGATTGAAAAAGAGTATAAGGGAAGTAAATATTCCCAAATGTAACACTTTTACGATTTAAAGAGAGAAACATTGATTTCTAAATGAGTTTATGAGTTCAGAGATATTTTAGAGTATTGTTTTATACATTTGAGCATGAGTTTATATATTATAGGGAATAATATTGAGCATCAATATGGGGATGAGTTCAGACAACTCACATTCCTCATAAACCATGTAGCCAACACGGTTTATGAGCATTTTTTGAGTAATTACTTTAAATTGAGAAATAGTTATGTTTTATACATTTGAGCATGAGTTTATATATTATAGGGAATAATATTGAGCACGGATATGGGGATAAGTTCAGACAACTCACAATCCTCATAAATCATATAGCCAACAGGGGTAAATGGTTGTACGTACTTTTTAGATGATTCCTTATTGATTTTAAGCATAGCTTAGTAGATCCACTTAGTTGAGGTGTCCTATACCTCAACAAGGTTTATGACAGTGTGGGCGAGACACTGTATATCACATAGCTCATAGTGATGGTTGCCGGTTAGAGAATCTCCCAAATAAGAGTAAAGGATAACTTATTGTATTTTTATACATCATTGAGTTTATATTTTCTGTTTTATAATGCTTTAAACATTGCATCTCTTGTTATTGCTTTTATATTGGAGTTGAGTTGAGGTGAGTGTCTTCCAGTCTTATTGGTTTAGTTATCTATGTTTTCAGTTTCCCCTTACATGCTCGTACATTCAATGTACTGATGTCATTCGACCTGCATCTTATTAATGATGCAGATACAGGTGTCCAGGGTCATCAACAAGCGATTCGTTGATACCATTTGCACTCCAACTAGCTTTGGTTAACCTTCTTGTTTTCTAGAGGGCTTCACACTTATTTCCTTCTTTTGATTAAGTTGTCGAGGGTTCTGTCCCGACATCTATCTTAGTATTTAGAGGCTTCATAGATAGTTAGAGTTGAGGAGTCTCTCATTATTTTCCTTATTGATGTTTTGAGATCTTGAGACAGTTACTTATATATTATTAAGTATATCCAGATGTTCATTTGAGTTAAGTTCTATTTGATACTTTTAAGTTTAATTATGCACTTGGAGTTCCCATTTTGTGTGACATCTTGGAATTTGAAATAACTATGAAGAAGCTTATAATTGGAAATAGTCATTTTTGGAAAGAATGCAAATCTGGAAATTTAGTCAAGTATGGAAAAAATTGATTTTTTGGTCAACTTCAAATGGTCATAACTCCTAGATCAGGATTATTTAGGTGTATTTCCAGTTATGTTTGGAAAGCTCTTGGAATGATCTTTCCAACGCCGCTGAGTTTGCACGATTTCGTGTTCGTATGAGTGAGTTATGCCCTTTGGAAGTTGGGCTGTTGGGATAAGGGAAGTTCAATCCGAATTTTTAAGGGGTAGTTTTGGTCTTTTCCCTACCCATTTCTTTGGTTATATTAAGGGTCTAAGCTGATTTTATATCAGTTTTCCCTTTAAAAAGTGAGAGTTAGGGTTGTGAGAGAAGAGAGAAAGAGAGGAGAAAAGAGAAGAAGAAGCAAGGTTCGTCAAGACTCGTCGTGGATTTCATCGGGGGTGATCCCTACTAAGTTATGTGAGATCACATAGTGTGGGGTTGGTTCAGTCCCCCACACGCCAAACTTGTTTCAATTCCGAGAAAAAGATTGGTTGTGTTTTGTTGAATTCTTGTGGTTGTATTGAAGTTTCTTGTTGATTTGGTACATGTTTCCGGGTGTAATTTTGAGTTGAATCTATTGTATGTTAAGGGTTTTAATGATTCTAAGTGTTTGGGGAAAGAACCTTTGAAGTTAACAGGGTTTAGAATTGGAGAAATGAAGAAGAAAAGTCGGGTTTTTTTTTTGAAAAAAAGGTGGGGTGTCGCGCCAGCCAGCAAGCCCCAAAAGGGACTCTAAAGTTCCCCCCTTGGGACGACGCGCCAGCCAGTGCGCCCCAACATGCCCTCTGAAGTTTGAGGGCTGGCGCCCCAAGCCTCTCAGAGCGCCAGGGACACCAATTCTCCCCATTCGTTCCCCACTTTTTTTGTACGTGTTCCTTAGTAATGTACCTATGTTTTCTAGTTGATTTCAACACTCTAAGGTACATCTAAACATCACAAACTCATCCATAAACATGAGATCATGAACCTTGAATCCATAATCCAAATTCCAAGGAAAGTTAGGATCAAAGTCAAGTGAAGTTAGAGTCAAGTCTAGAAGTTAAGAAGTAAGTCAAAGCAAGTTTTTAAAGTTTTCAAGAGTCTTTACTGAACGTTTAAACTTCGTTTTAAGGCTCAAGTTTCAAGCAAAGTATAGAGTTGAGTTCATTTCTCAAAAGTTATTAGGGAACTAAGTATTCCCAAAGAAGTTTATAAATGTTTTCTCATTTGAGTAAGAAAGGAACTATGTTTTCCAAGAGAGCCGGTGGGCTAGACTTTGAGTAATTATCTCAACTAAAGAAAGAGGTGTTTAAAAACACATATGAGCTAAAGTATATTTTGGGAGTAGTATTGAGCACCGAATTGGGGACGCGAGTTCATCTTAAACTCAACTCTCCATAAGAACCATGTAGCCAACATGGGATTTAACGGGTCATACTTTTAAGATGATCACGTAAGTTAAGCTAGTGGATCCACTAAGTTCAGTAAGGTCTTATATGTAACACCCTAGAGAATTTTTCGAACTAAGACTCGAGTCGTCCTTCATGTGGAGTGAGATTTTACCGAGGAATAAAATTTCTTGAGTGTTAAGTTAAGATTCCTAGATGTAGCACATTGAGTTCCAAGAAGAGTTGAATTGGAAATAGTAATTTTTGGAAAGAATCTGGAAAATTTGGCTATGGAAAAAAAGTGAGTTTTTGGTCAACTTTGAGCAGTC
>NW_006239113.1:797248-798508 GCF_000226075.1 Solanum tuberosum | reverse complement strand
GTGTGGGTTGATCCTTTCCCCCACTCACCAAGCTCATGTTTATAGTTTGAGAAAAGGTTGGATTTGTTGTTGAAGTTGTTAGTTGTTGTTGATGTTGTTAGTTGTTGTTGATGTTGTTAGTTGTTGTTGATGTTGTTAGTTGTTGTTGATGTTGTTAGTTGTTGTTGATGTTGTTAGTTGTTGTTGATGTTGTTAGTTGTTGTTGATGTTGTTAGTTGTTGTTGATGTTGTTAGTTGTTGTTGATGTTGTTAGTTGTTGTTGATGTTGTTAGTTGTTGTTGATGTTGTTAGTTGTTGTTGATGTTGTTAGTTGTGTTGTTGAAGTTATTGTTGGTTGTGGGACAGGATTGGGCTGTGTATTTGAGTTGTGATCTATTGTATGTTGAGAGATTGATGATCCTTAGTGTTGGTTGGTTCATACCCCCACACACCAACTCGTTTTTAATTCCAAGAGAAGATTTATTGGTTGTTGAAGTTGTAGTGGTGTTGTGTTGAAGTTCTTGCTGGTTTAGTACAGATTTCTGGCTGTGATTTTTGAGTTGAATCTATTGTATATTAATGGTCTTTATGATTCTATGTGTTGCTGCTGAAACCTTGAGGTTGAGAGAGTTTAGAATTGGAAAGAAACAAGGGGAAAAAGTCAGATTTTTGGGGGAAAAGGGCTGGGCTGTTGCGCCAGCCAGCGCACCCAAAAAAAATGGGATGCTGAACTTCCCCTTTGGGGCAGAACACCTGGCAGAACGTCCAGCAGTCCCTCTGAAGTTTGAGGGCTGGCGCCCCGCGCCTCTTAGAGCGCCAAGGACGCCAATCCTTCCCGTTACCTTCATTCCCCACTTTTTCATACATGTTCCTAGGTATTATACCTATGTTTCCTAGTTGTTTCCAACACTCCAAGGTACTTCTAAAAGTCAAGAACTCATCCGTAACATGTGATCAAACACCTTGAATCCAAAATTCCAATTCAAGGAGAGTTAGATAGAAATCAAGTGAAGTTAGATTCCAAGTCAAGTGAAGTTAGATTTCAAGTTGAGTCAAGAGTTTCAAGTCAAGTCAAAAGTTAAGAGTTTCAAGTTGAGTCAAGAGTTTAAAGTTGAGTTCTTTTCTCAAAGTTATTAGGGAACTATGTATTCCCAAAGAAGTTTTAAAGAAATGTTTTACATTTAAACAAGGTTGGAAACTAAGATTTCCAAAGAGCCTTCGGGATAGTTTTTTTTGAGTAATTATCTCAATCAGCAGGAAGACATATGTTTTAAAAACATA
>NW_006239113.1:782327-795900 GCF_000226075.1 Solanum tuberosum | reverse complement strand
GTTTTACAAGCTTTATATATTGCATGTGTCTTATTGCTTTATATTGAGTTCAGCTATTCATGAGTTGAACAGAGCCAAGGTAAATTCTCTTTTATATCCCTTTCAAGCTTAAGTTGTTGTTAAGTTGTCCTGCTCGCATACTCGTACATTCCATGTACTGATGCCAGTTAGCCTGCATCTTATTATGATGCAGACGCAGGTACCCAGGATCATCATTCAGCACGCCGTTGATCCAATTGAGCATTCCAGAGTCAGTGGTGAGCCTCCTTGCACTCCGGAGGACTCTGTTATTTCGTTTTCCTAGTTTTGCTTTATTAGGATGTTGTGGGGTCTGTCCCAACATCCATCTCAGTGTTATAGAGGTTTCATAGACAGTCAGACAGTTAGTATTGAGTCTCTCATCTATGTATTTACATATTTTCTATTTTTGAGACACGAGTTGCCTTTTTGGCCAGATTTTATCATTTAAGTTGCTTTATGATCTTTTATTGTATTGAGTTGTTCCACTGAGTTTAGTAGCCAGGCCAATGGTTCGCTTGGGGCCAGCGATGGTCTTCGAGTGCCAGTCCCGCCCAGGATGTAGGCTCGGGGCGTGACATTTTGCATGATTAAGTCTTTCGTTAAGTAGTCAGTCAGGCCAAGGGTTCGCTTGAGGTCCAACGATGGTTCTCAAGTGCCGACCACGTCTAGGGTGTAGGCTCGGAGCATGACAAACTTGGTGTCAAAGCACAAAGTTGAAGAGTCCAAGGGTGTCTATCAAGTCGTGTCTATAGAGTCATTTTTATCTATGTGAAGCGCGTCACATCTATGATTAAGAGGCTACAACATTTAGAAAACATTTCACTTTCTTCTTACTCTTGTTCGTGCGATAGAGTTCAACTTTATAAAAGTTTCCTCTAACTCGTGCTTATGCGTGTCTTTTCAGATCATGCCTCCATGAAGAGTTGTTCGAGGATGTCCTGCTAAAAAGAAGGTGAATCCTCAAGGTCAAGAAATTCCCAATGCACCAGAAGTGCAACCACCTCAAGAGGATGTCACCAATACTGGATTCAGGAATGCTATCCAGATGTTGACTCAAGTGGTGGCAAATCAGGCTAGTCAACAAAGAGCAGGTCATTAGGATGTGACTGGTACATTCATAATCTGTGAGTTCTTGAGAATGAATCCCCAGAGTTCATAGGGTCGAATATCACTAAGCATAAAAAGAACTTTGTGGAAGAATGTCACGCCCCGAGCTTACACCCTGGACGTGGCTGACACTCGAAGACCATTGCTGGCCCCAAGCGAATCCTTGGCCTAGCTTCTTAACTCAGTGAAAACCAAACTCAACAGAAAACTCCATGCAACGAAAAGTCATAAAACAACCCAACTGATAAAATCTGGCCAAAAAGGCAACTAGAGTCTCAAAATAGAATATTTACATATAAACATAGATGAGAGACTCAACACTAACTGACTGACTGTCTATGAAGCCTCTATAATACTGAGATGGATGTTAGGACAGACCCCACAACATCCTAATAAAACAAAACTAGGAAAAACGAAATAACAGAGTCCTCCGGAATGCAAGGAGGCTCACCACTGACTCTGGAATGCTCAATTGGATCAACGGCGTGCTGAATGATGATCCTGGGTACCTGCGTCTGCATCATAATAAGATGCAGGCTAACTGGCATCAGTACATGGAATGTACGAGTATGCGAGCAGGACAACTTAACAACAACTTAAGCTTGAAAGGGATATAAAAGAGAATTTACCTTGGCTCTGTTCAACTCATGAATAGCTGAACTCAATATAAAGCAATAAGACACATGCAATATATAAAGCTTGTAAAACTATTTAAAACATGACGTAAAAATCATATTTATAATATCATGAAAATACCATTCTTCCTCTCAAAGTCTACTTGTGCAATGCATGAATGAAGTCTCATACCCCCATCCATACTAAGCAGAACCCCTCGAGGAATCATGCAATTTCTATTGTGGAGTTTCTCTAACCGACAACCACCACTACATGCCTAAGTGGTGATACAACATTTACCTCACGTTGCCTAAGGACCATCCTATACCTTGCCGTGATATATGACCTTACTTTAACTTTAACTTAGTGGATCCACTAGCTTAACTTTACGTGATCATCTAAAAAGTATGACCCATCAAATCCCATGTTTGGCTACATGGTTCTTATGGAGAGTTGGTTAATATGAACTCGTGTCCCCAATTCGGTGCTCAAGACTACTCCCAAAAATACTTTAGCTCATTAGTGTTTTAAACACATCTTTCTTTAGTTGAGATAATTACTCAAAACTTAGCCCAAAGGCTCTTGAAAAACTACTTCTAAAAAGAACATATCAAAAACCATATTTTAATATGATCATTGATGACTCGGGAAAGTCATACTGCATAAACATTGATGGTATATCTAGAGACCATACTGTTTAACATTGATGACATACTTGATTTGTCATACTAATCATGTTTTAGAAACTCTTTCGCAAAAACTCATCTTTTCTCAAAAAGAGATAGTACTCAAACTTCTCAAAACTCTTTTGGAAATCTCAGTTTCCTCTCAACTTAAATGTGAAAACACTTATAAACTTCCTTGGGAAATACTTAGTTCCCTAATTACTTTTGAGAAATGAACTCAACTCTTGACTCTTGACTTAACTCGAAACTCGATACTCTTTACTCGACTTGAAACTATATGCTCTTTACTCTTTGCTAAACTTGAAACTATATCAACTTTATACTCTTGGCTTAACTTGAAACTCTATGCTCTTTACTCAACTTGAAACTTTATGCTCTTTACTCACTTTATACTCTTGGCTTAACTTGAAACTCTTTACTTAACTTGAAACTCGAGCCTTTAAATGAAGTTAAAACGTTCAATAAAGACTCTTGAAAAACTTAAAAGACTTGCTTTGACTTACCTCTTAACTTCTAAGCTTGGCTCTAACTTCACTTGACTTTGATCCTAACTCGCCTTGAATTGGATTATGGATTCAAGGTATATGATCACATGTTTATGGATGAGTTCTTGACGTTTAGACGTACCTTGGAGTGTTGAAAACAACTATAAAACATAGGTACATTACCAAGGAACATGTATGAAAAAGTGGGGAATGAATGGGAAGACTTGGTGTCCTTGGCGCTCTGAGAGGCGCGGGGCGCCAGCCTTCAGAGGGGCCTGCTGGGCGCTCTTCAAGGCGTGCCACCCCAAGAGGGAAACTTCAGAACCCCTGTTGGGGCGCGCTGGCTTGCGCGACGCCCCAACCCTTTCCCCCAAAAATTCGACTCCTCTCCTTCATTTTTCCAACTCTAAACCACCTTAACTTCAAAGTTTCCAGCCCCAAACACTTAGAATCATAAAACCCCTCAACATACACTAGATTCAACTCGAAATCACAACCGGAAACATACACCAAGGAACTTCAACAACACCACCAACAACTTCAACAAACACAACCAATCTTTTTCTCGAAATTAAAACGAGTTTGGCGTGTGGGGGAAAGAACCAACCCAACACTATGATATCACATACCTTAATAGGGATCACCCCCGACGAAATCCACGATGATCTTGACGAATCCTTGCTTCTTCTTCTCTTTCTCCTCTTCTTTCCTTTTTTCTCAAGAACCCTAACTCTCACTCTTTTAAAAAGGGAAATCTGATTTAAAATCAGCCTAAACCCTTAATATAACCAAAAGAAATGGCTAGGGAAAAGACCAAAATACCCTTACAAATTCGGACTAAACTGCCCTGCCAACACCCAACTTCCAAAGGGAATAACTCACTCATACGAACTCGGAATCGCGCAAACTCGGCGGCGTTGGAAAGATCACTCCATGAACTTTCCAAAAATAACTGGAAATACACCTAACTCATCCTTAGCTAGGAGTTATGACTGCTCAAAGTTGACCAAAAACTCACTTTTTTTCCATACTTAGCTAAATTTTCCAGATTTTTAATTCTTTCCAAAAATGACTATTTCCAATTCTAAGCTTTTTCATAGCTATTTCAAATTGCTGGATGTTTACAAAGAACTTCAGAAAGTGTTTGAGGTTATGCGTGTTGCCGATGCAGAGAGTGTGGAGTTAGCTTCATACTAGCTCAAAGGTGTTGGTTAAATATTGTTTAATCAATTGAGAAGAGCAGGGCAGAGGGGGCACCACTTTTGAGTTGGGCGGTGTTCGAAGGTGCTTTTGTGGGGTGCGTCTTTCCCCTCGATCTAAGGGAAGCAAAGGTAAGAGAATTTCTAAATCTGAAACAGGAGTCCATGAGTGTCCAAGAGTACAACCTCAAGTTCACTCAGTTATCCCCTATGTTCCGGAGAAGACGATTGATATGAGGAGCAGGATGAGTTTATTTGTGTCTGGGTTATCCCGATTGTCAAGTAAGGAAGGTAAGGCAAACATATGTTTTTTCCATTTCAAATAAGTCCCGAAACATGAAATAGAGATTTTTCCTTTTGTTCTTGTGTTATAGTCCATGGATAAAAACTGTTTTTCATAAATTGATTTTATTATATTAAAATTGACATTTATATTTGAATTACAAAGATATTTCCAACTAAATATTCATTTCTTTCATTTGATTTATACCAAAAAAGAAAAACAATTTTCTATCAAGTTGGGGAAAATTCAAATTTGAATGGGATAAAAGTTGTTTTTTAGAAAACAAGATTGACCAAACCGCCTTATGGCAGTTTGAATGCTTAGATCTCAAAAAAATACCCGACCTTTAAAAGAATCGCTTGAAACGGACATCCGAGGCAAACATTATGAATATTTGAAGTTTCACCAATTTACAACTACTTATTCTAGTTCCACTCCTTAACTTTGAAGACATGTAATTGGATCCCTAAAAATCAGACCAAAAAATTATATTTCGAAAGATGGTTTTACGAGTCAAGTCCACTGGTTGTAAATAGTGTTCGTAGTTGTTAGACAAAAATAACTGGACTAGGCTAGTCTTTTGGTAAAATAGTTATAATGCTAACTTTAAATGATACAAACTTAGTGGTGTTAGAAAGAAAACTCATAGACCTATAGTATGATATGTCATGGGCCACCTAATTCATTACGTACTAAAAGATATGGTAGTATATATTGTTTGCCTTCAGGAGAGACACTTATTGATTACGGGCAGTTTTTTGACCAACTATTTACTTGGGCATTCGCGAGGACCTAAAAAATTGTGTGTGTTAGTTCAGAGGGGTAAAAGTAGGTATTTTCAAGTTCAAACGAGGCACAAACCATGAAATAAGGATTTTTCTATTTTTCGTGTGTTATAATCCATGAATTTTTGTAGGTGTCCGTGATGATCTATTAAATGGTGTGCGTTGGTTCAGAGGGACAAACATAGATTTTTTCAAGTTCAAATGAGGCCCGAACTTGAAAATAGAGATTTTTCCATTTTTCATGTATTGTAGTCCATGAATTTTTTGTGGTATGTGCACTCGATGATTTTTTGGCTGATATTTTCCATGGGCGTCTGTAACGACCTATTAAATAGCGCGCGTTGGTTTTGAGGGGCAAACATAAGTTTTTCTTTAAGTTCAAATGAGACCCGAACTAGGTAATAGGGATTTCTTTTTCATTTTTCATGTGTTATAGTCCATAGATTTTATGTTATATGTGCGCCCGACATTTTTTTGGCCAAATTTTTTCGTGGACATCCCTGACAACCTATTAAATGGCGTGTGTTAGTTCGAAAGGGAAAACATTGAGTCTTTCCATTTCAAATGAGTCCCGAAACAAGAAATAAGGATTATTTAGTTTTTCGTGTGTTATAGTCCATGGATTTTATTTGATATGTCGCATAGTGGTTTTCTGGGCGAAATTTCTGTGCGGGTCCGTGACGACCTATTTAATCTCTTTTTTTTTTTTTTTGTAAAAAGTGTTGCATAACAAGGTGGTTGTGGATCTAAATCTCACATTTTACGAGTCCAGTCTACTTGTTGTAACTAGTGTTCATAGTTGTGAGACACAATAAACCCGACTAGTCTAGTCTTTGTAAAACGGTCATAACACTTTACTATAAATTTTAAATTATACATTTGGTGGAGTTAGAAAGAAAACTCACAGACCTACAATTCAGTATGTCATGGACCACCTTATACATTACGTATTAAAATATATGGTGGTATATATTGTTTGCCTTCGGTGAGACATTCATTGATTATGGGCAGATTTTTGGCCAAGATTTTTCGTGGGCATTCGTGACGACCTAATAAATTGAGCGTTAGTTTGAAGGGGTAAATGTAGGTATTTTCAAGTTCAAACGAGGCACAGATCATGATATATGGATTTTTGCATTTTTCGTGTGTTATAATTCATGGATTTTAAGTAATATGTGCGCCTGGCGATATTTTGTTTGAAATTTTCCATGAGCATCCGTTATGACCTATTAATGGCACGCTTTAGTTCTGATGGGCAAATGTAGGGTTTTTTCAAGTTTAAACTTGGCCTGGAATGGGAAATTATGATTTTTTTTCATTTTTCTTGTGTTATAATCCATGGATTTTGTGTGATATGTGTGCCAAATGGTTCTTTGGCCAAAATTTTCATGGGCATCCATGAAAACCTATTAAATGGTGTGCGTTGGTTCAGAGGGTCAAACATAGGTATTTCCGAGTTCAAATGAGGCCTGCACAGGGGAATAGAGTGTTTTCTATTTTTCATGTATTATAGTCCATGGATTTTGAATGATATGTGCGCCCAATGGTCTTTTGGCCAAAAATTTTCATAGGTGTCCATGATGACCTACTAAATGGTGCGTGTTTGTTCGGAGGGGCAAAATTAGGTTTTTCAAGTTCAAACAAGGCTCGAACTGGGAAATAAGGATTTGTCCATTTTTCTTGTTTTATAGTCCATGTATTTTGTGTGATATGTGCGCCCGACGGTTTTTTGGCATAAATTTTTCGTGGACATTCATGACAACCTATTAAATGGCACGCGTTGGTTCGATGGGGGGCAAATTTAGGTTTATTTAAGTTCAAACGAGGTCCAAAATGGGAAATAGTGATTTTTAAAAATTTTCGTGTGTTATAGTCCATGAATTTTAAGAGATATGTGCTCCTGGTGATTTTTGGCTGAAATTTTCCATGAGCATTTGTGACGACCTACTTAATGGCGTGCGTTGGTTTGAGGGGCAAACACTTGTTTTTTTCCATTTCAAATAAGTCCCGAAACAAGAAATAGAGATTTTTCCATTTTGCTTGTGTTATAGTCCATGGATAAAAAACTGTTTTTTTTTCATAAAAATTGATTTTATTATATGAAAATTGACATTTATATTTGAATTACAAAAATATTTCCAACTAAAAATCCATTTCTTTCATTTGATTTATACCAAAAAAGAAAAAAACAATTTTCTATCAAATTGGAGAAAATTCAAATTTGAATGGGATAAAAGTTGTTTTTCAAAAAAGTTGACATAGTGATACTGATACATAACAAGTGACAAAGGTTTGCCTTTAGAGTTATGTTAAATGCTAACTCATGATCACAAGTGATAATAAAGATATTTACAAAGTTGAAACAGAATATGAAGTATGTATATTTAATTTGATCCACTATTATTGTGGGAAGTTTCAGATAAGAGTATCAAACTTATTCAATTAGTTCTAATCAAATAATTAGGTGACAAGAAAAAAAATGGGCATGTTGATGTTCCTTTATTTTTAGTATTGATATAAATTAATTGAAAACAGTATGATTGAAAATGGTTGGTTGATTTGCAATTATAGTTTTCTTCTTCAAACTAATACAACTTTTATTTGAAAACAACTGGGCATAGTAATGATAACTTTTTATCGTGACATAGGTTTATATTTTCGTATCATAATATCTCTGATTTTAGTTTGTAAATAACTGGGCATAAATTTGTTAAGTTGGTCAATAGCTGAGGATAACTATTCACTAGATTTACTTTAAAAAGTCCCACATTGGGGGTAAAGACATTTCCTAACAAAGGTGACTATGTACTACTAGGGCTCGAATGCAAGATCTTTAGTTAAGAATCAAAAAGTATTTACCACTGTATCACAACCCTCGTTGGTAGTATACCCTGTTCGTGTAGAAGTCATCCATAGTAATAGTGATAGTTTCCCTTTTCATTTTAGAAACTACTATTTTCTTAAGAAAAATGATGTTTGGAGAATACATTTGGTCACTGTTCTTCATCAGATTCAGGCCAGTTGGAACATAAAATTTGGCATTAAAACCTTCCAAAACATTAATTTAAACACTCAAAATACTCTTCAGCTTCTTCTTCATACACATCTGATATATGGACTTTTGAAGTCTGTCCTCTCCTGAGAAATCTACTATCTGTTTCTTAATCTCAATGGCTGAATCTCCAACCTCACGCTTATTATCAGTTAAATGAATGGACTTTAAAGTGTGTATATGCATAAATGCACAAGGGATCTCCCTAAGATGGTCACAATGATTTAGTATTAATTCCTCAAGTTTGGGAAAAGTTTCCGTATCAACTTGCCATTCTGAAAGGTTGACCATTAGCAAAGACAGAGTCTTAAGGCTTTGATAGATGTCCTCACTTGCGTCTCATTCATCCTCCACGAATTTACAGTCCATAAACTCTAGAATTTCAAGCTCAGGCAATGCCGCGATTGCTGACAACAAATCAGGTCTCAGCAGGGGAAAACTATACAACCATAACTCTTTCAACCTGTTAGGGAAGTAATATGCATTGGGTACTTGTCGGATTTGGTTTGTTAACTTGGGATATTCAAAGTATCTGACATCTTTGTATAGGATAATCTGTAAAGATGTTGCACTGAAGGTGCTAAATTTTTGGGAACTTCTCCAGAACATCACTCGTGGCTTCATGATCTGTAATAACAACATTGGATAAAGTTGTCAAGTGTTCTAACTTTGGTTGATGCATAATATTGTCTGCATCTATTTCCTCTTCCTCTTTCTCTTCAAAGAAAGAACAAAAGTAAATTTCCACATGTTTCAGCTTTGACAGTTTTAATATTCTGGGCAGTAATACCATGGTGGAATATCTCGTTTTGATGAATAGAGTTTCTAGATTCTGGAGGTTCAACCGCGACAGTGGGATAACTTTAACATCTCGAGTCTACGACACTGTCTCAGCATGAAAGATTATTTTCTCTTGTTCGAAAAACCATGTACTTTGTTGTACATATGCAGGTGAATCAACTAACGATGACCAACCATTGATTTAACACTCCCTATTGTTTAACCAAAGTCTAAATCCATACCCGACTTATCTCCAAGCAACATGAAGCCTCCAAATTTCAATCTTGAATCAGAAGACGAGTCCGAGGTCAACAACTGCCAAGTGGGTTCAAACATTTCCGTCCAAGAAATTCATCCTGGTCCTTCCCTTAATCTTCAGCAGGAATCAGTTCCTGTTACTCTTGACTTGATTCTTGGCTTCAACAGCAGTGACTCCGAGTGCTCGTGGCTTCATGATCTGTAATAACAACATTGGATAAAGTTGTCAAGTGTTCTAACTTTGGTTGATGCATAATATTGTCTGCATCTATTTCCTCTTCCTCTTTCTCTTCAAAGAAAGAACAAAAGTAAATTTCCACATGTTTCAGCTTTGACAGTTTTAATATTCTGGGCAGTAATACCATGGTGGAATATCTCGTTTTGATGAATAGAGTTTCTAGATTCTGGAGGTTCAACCGCGACAGTGGGATAACTTTAACATCTCGAGTCTACGACACTGTCTCAGCATGAAAGATTATTTTCTCTTGTTCGAAAAACCATGTACTTTGTTGTACATATGCAGGTGAATCAACTAACGATGACCAACCATTGATTTAACACTCCCTATTGTTTAACCAAAGTCTAAATCCATACCCGACTTATCTCCAAGCAACATGAAGCCTCCAAATTTCAATCTTGAATCAGAAGACGAGTCCGAGGTCAACAACTGCCAAGTGGGTTCAAACATTTCCGTCCAAGAAATTCATCCTGGTCCTTCCCTTAATCTTCAGCAGGAATCAGTTCCTGTTACTCTTGACTTGATTCTTGGCTTCAACAGCTGTGACTCCGAGTTGAAAGCCAACGGAGAGGCGAGTGACGAAGTAGTACCCCATCCTCCAACGGCAGCACTATCCAGAGTTTTCTCGTGCAATTTCTGCAGGCGCAAGTTTTACAGCTCACAGGCGTTGGGCGGACATCAGAACGCACATAAGAGGGAGAGGACTTTAGCTAAGAGAGCAATGCGGATGGGAATGTTATCGGACAGGTACGCTAGCTTAGCATCATTGCCCCTTCACGGGACTGCATTTCGATCTCTTGGCGTTGAAGCTCATGCTTCCGCACACCAACGCATCTCGCACCAAGAAACGCCTATTCATGCAGTTAGAAGCGGGGCTAGATTTGAACAAGGCTATTTCGGGATGCCAGTATTCGTGGAGGATGATGAAGTGGAGGTGTTCTGGCCCGGTAGCTTCAGGCAAATAGAGGGAATTGGTGGCAATATGGGGTATAATTCAGGGCAAAGTTCAAGCATAAATTTTGTAGCTGTAGCTCCTCAAACTAGGACAGATCAAACATTGCCTGATCTTAATTTGAAACTCTGATGGTCTTTTTTTTTTTGCATTCTATTCTACTTTTTTGTATCAGAATTTTCATAATTGTGGTATTACATTAGTGCTCTATTTGTACAGGAGGTGAATATTTGAGACTGTCTTGAGCTTTCAATTTTGAATCTTTTTCATTCCCAAATTTGTTTAGTTGACCAACTTATTGTACAACTAGTCTATGGGAACGTGCGTTGCACGTTTGTTCCTTAACACTATTATAGAACTTTGATATATTTAAAAAAAATTAAGTTATGAAATAGCAAATTTTAAAATTAACAATATTAATTTTATATTTGTATTTTATTCATTAAATAAATTACATAAAAGTGGGACATGACATTTTTCATGAAACAAAAAATATGTGAAGTCAATTATGACAGTATAGTCTCTAATGGTCTAAATATGTCGATGAATTGTTGAATTGAAAATTAATAAATTCATGTAAATGTCTCTAACGAAATTTTCAAATACATGAACATACGAACAAATACCAAAAACGTAAAATAATAATACTGAAATTTTATCATAGTAACAAAAATAATATGTATATCCATTCACTAAAATTACACGCTAGCTCTAAATTTTATAATCCAAATGGGTTGACAAACAAAGTTAGTTAATTGTATGACAAAAACAAGAGTCATACACTTGATCTTGATATAATGTAAGATCTCCAAAAATGGTCAAAAATACAAAAGCACATATTATATTATATATATGAATAAAGCCTTTTAATTCACATTGCTTTACACTAATGAAGACGATGATAATTTATTATCGATTTATCATGTTTACAAATTGGTAGCTCATAAATCAAACAATAATACATAATTCGATTCAGAAAAAATCCAAAAGAAAAGAAAAATATATAAAGTCTAATTAACTTGACACTCACAATACCCTTCAATTGTTAAAACGTGTAGTGTGGTGATATTGTAATTAATAGAGGCTGCACATAAAACTAAAAACAAATAAATACCACCTTAATTGTTAAAAAACATGACTTTTGAGCTTCTTGAAACCAAATTAATAAAGAAATAAAGAAAATATAGTAGAAAAATATAAAGAGACATTCAGGGTTCTTTTAAAATATTAAATAAATAATAGAAAATTAATAACAAAAGAGAAAGGAAAAATTTAATGCACAGCAAAATAGAGTTTAACACCATTTTATTCCTCTAGACGCATTGAGTCGTTGAGATATACGACGTTTCAGTCATCATTAAAAATTGAAATGAAAACACTTAAAAGCACATTTAATATTATAATTAAAAATTTAAATGATTGTTTTGAAGTTCTTTTACTCTAGCATAATATATTGTATATGTTCACAATAAGTATTACACGGAAAAGTAACTCCGGAAAATTGAAAAGAATACAATAAATTTAGTTTCTCAACTAAATAATTCATTCTAAATATTTAATGTTCTAATAATATTTATTATAATATAAGTTTATTTTTTTAATAAATAAAATATTTATAGAAATAATTTTAGCTTGAGGGTAAAATGGTAATCCAACTTTGATTATTGAAGCTTCCCACTTATAATAATATATGATATGATTATATGATGTTATTCAAAATACAGATTTGGGACTGTGGTGATTTTTTTTAGTTTATGCAAACCTTTAACTTCCTCCCATTTTAACCATGTTTATTATTATTCGCTAGATTCACTTCAGAAAGTCTCACATTGAGGGTAAGACATACATTCCCTAACAAAAGGGACTCTATATCCGGTATGGCTTAAACGCGAGACCTCTAATTAAGGATCAAAGAGTACTACCACTCCACCACAATGCTTGTTGGCAGTAGTCATCTAATTATCCATATTCTTAAAAAAAAAAGAGGGATAGTTGCCTTTTTCATGTTCTTGAAAAAAAAAAGGGGGAATTGTCCATTGATGACTGTTCTTCATCAGATTCAGGCCAAATGGGACATATATTGATTCACAATTTGGCATTGAAACCTTCCAATTGAAAACCTAGAATCTTATATGAGAGATTACAGACAAAATAAGATTCATAACTAACAAAAAACAGGAAAGAAAACACACAACACATTAAATTAAAATATATCCAAAACCAGCAATGAAAAAAACCAGTAACAAGTTTGTTTATTGGAAGCAGTAATCAGATGGAAGCGTCGCGTTGTTTCTTTCTTCATTGTTGTTCTATCCTTGAGTCCTTTGGGCATTCTGCAAATCATATATAGTATGATTTAAATTAAATGAAGTATATATGTATGTAGGGGTAACGATATAAGAATTAATTACCTCTTCTTCAGCCTCTTCTTCAGCTTCTTCTTCAGCCTCTTCTTCATCTTCTTCTTCAGTCTCTTCTTCATCTTCTTCTTCATACAAATCTTCTATATGGACTTGAGGTCTGTCCTCTCCTGTGAAAGCTTCTACTTGTTTCTTAATCTCAATGGCTGAATCTCCAATCTCACGCTTATTATTAGTTAAATGAATGGACTTTAAAGTGTGTATATCTATAAATGCAGAAGGGATCTCCGTAAGCTTGTAACAATGTTCTAGTCTTAATTCCTCAAGCTTGGGAAAGGTTTCCATATCAAATTGCCATTCCGAATGATTGACCACTTGCATAGACAAAGTTTTAAGACTTTGATAGATATCCTCACTTGCGTCCCACTTGTCCTCTATGAATTCACAGTCAATAAACTCCAGAATTTCAAGCTCAGGCAATGCCGTGATTAATGACAACAAATCAGGTCTCAGGGGAAAACCATACAACCGTAACTCTTTCAAGCTGTTAGGGAAGTAATATTCATTGGGTTGTCGGATTTTGTCTGCTAACTCGGGATAGCCAACATTCTCGTACATTGCAATGAGTGATTCAAGTTTATCAAGGACATCAAACTTGGGAAACCAATCACCCTGTGTAAGAGGATCTATCGGTTCCTTGATGTGGCAATGAAGGTGCTGAAGATTTGGGAACTTCTCTAGAACATCACTCG
>NW_006239113.1:776868-782274 GCF_000226075.1 Solanum tuberosum | reverse complement strand
GTTGTCAAGTCTTCTAACTTTGAATTCTCAGCTTCCAATATTCTACTTGGTTGATGCATAATATTGTCCACATCCATTACATCCTCTTCAAAGAAAGAACTCATGTCAATTTTCACATGTTTCAGCTTTGACAGTTTGAATATTATAGGAAGTAATACCATGGTGGAATATCCAGTATTGATCAACAAAGTTTCCAGATTCTGGAGGTTCAACCACGACAATGGGATAGCTTTTACATCTTGAGTTCGAATCCTTAAGAACCTCAAATGAAATAGGGAGCCTATTTCTTCCATTAAAGAATCTTCCAGAATAATGCTATCCAGTTGCAACACTCTAGCAAGTCCAAAAGGTCTTGTATGGCAGATATAGCTGGAGTTAAGAGGCCAACCGCTAACTTTCAAAGATATGAGATGCTTACTACCAGCTGAACACTTATTAGAATTGAACAAAACACATTTTTTGTGGAGTTGACTGTCGTAAATATGAATGGTTAGACGATGATGTAGGAAATCCGAAGCATGAAATCGAGCACCTGGATTCATTAACTTGAAAAACTTTGCCTTTATAGATTTTTCTAAACAAAAATCGTGCACAACATCATGCACATAGCAAACCTTGATCCTAACAGAAAAAGGCATACTCTTCTTGGAGGGGATTTGATCCACCATTATCAGGCTACTGGAAACTAAAGCATCCAAGTCACTTTGAGTTGCTTCCTCTAAACTACTCTTGGATCGGATATCATGATCCACAAACCCTTCGGCCATCCACAACTGCTTTAACTTAGAGACCGGAGTTCGTTTGTTCTTTTGTGATCTTGCGAAGTAAAGCAACAATGGCTTCAGGTGGCATGGTAAATGGTCATAACTTAATTGCATAACCTTCATCATCTGCAAATTGATGTTGGCAGAAATAAAGGAATCCAGATTATCTTGAATCTTAAGCCACAAATAAAACAATAGCCAAGGGAAGTCCTTTACATTTCTTAACTATTTTGTGTCCAACATCTGACAGTTCAGCAGGGCAGCTTCCTTCTCCAAATACCCTTTTTTCGAATAGTTCCCAACTTTTTTCAAGTGTTAAAACTTGGAGGTCGATAGGATCAGTACTATATTTAACTTGCGAACCAACCTTACTAATTCGGCTAGTTAAAATAACTCTATCTCCTCTCTTAAGCTTTGGAAAACATGCTATTAACATCTCCCCTGTTGCAATATCCCACACATCATCCAAGACGATGAGGTACCTTCTATCGTACAGTGCTCTTCGTAGCTTTTCAGCAAGGTCATCCTCACTTCCTTTTACTTCAGAGCCAGTAACTTGCTGAAGAATCTCCCGCAACACCTTTGACTTGTTATACTTTTGGGAAACAGTGCACCAAGCACGAATCTTGAAATGACTAGCAACTAATGTATTGTTATACACTTTGTTGGCCAGAGTAGTTTTACCGAGTCCTAGCATTCCGACAATCGAAATGACATCAAGCTCAGATTCATGTTGATTAAGGAGTTGGCCAATGATCTTGGATTCTTCTTTCTCATGACCTACTGTTACCTCAACAAAAGGTGATGAGGTTGACTCAATTGGCTCGACGAAAGACTTTGCCTCAAGGGGGTCATCCCCATTCTTATCCTCCAGCTGTAAACTGGTGACTTGTGTCACGATAAGCTTGATCTTATTAGTGACACTCGGAAGTGAGAAGATGAGATGCGAGAGAGCTTTATCTCTGACAAGAATGGAATTAATGACATGTTCTGCCTCATATGCCACATCTAAAACACGTACCTAACAATCTTTAACTACTCCACTAGTGTCATCCAATGTTTGCCTGGCTTTCCCAAAAGATGATCTTAGGAATTCAAGGCATTCTTTCACCATCCCTATTTCGTTCTTTATCAGAGAAACTGAATAAGCATTGGAAATGAGTAAATCATTTAAATGTCTGAATAGAATATTTATGAAGAAGAAACCATCATCTATAGGAAAGGAAAGTTGAGATGACTCTGGGGCTTTCAAGAAAATCTGTCTGATATCTCCCTTCATTCGTTCAATTTCTTGCAAAAAGTCTGGAGCTGAAAAATCCGCTATGTTGATATTATTCTCTGAGCTCTCCTCCAACAGCTTGCTCACCAGAATCTTAGTTGCGCGGACTCTTCACTTTTGATGCCGCACCCGTCTCGGATTCTCCAAAAATACACTACTTTTGGCGAATCCGACACGCACCCGTTGGCACTTTTGAAGAGTCCGAGCAACATAGACCAGAATAGACATCTTCCTTGTAAGTACTCTGATATGTGCCAATATATCGTTCAATTTGCCAGAATGGATAAAGCTCTTTGGTATATCGGTTAGAAAGATCTAGGAACTCCATCATGAGATTAATGCTTTGAGTTGGAGTGTAATTGACAGTTACTACGCCTGCCATGCGTCCTTGGAGAAGAATAAGATAATTTTGAAGAATCCTTGGAGATGCTTTTAGGATTTGCTTAACAAAGATTTGTAGTTCAGTTGACCTTGATTCTTTCATGAGCTTAAAAGTACAAATGTATTGAACCTCCAGCTCAAGAGGGATTATGTCGATGAGTAGAGAAGTGATCACGGAAGAGCATTGAGAGACGTCGTCACACACCTTGTAACCATCATAATATCGTTTATACTTTCCAGTCCAAAGATCAAAACAGAATTGTGTTACTCTATCAGCAGTCAATTGGAGCCAAGGGTAGAGATATTCAGTGTTTGCTTTGTTGGCCTTGAGGATAGGATAGAAATCTCTCAGATGTCGGAATACTTGCTGAAGAATATTGAAGACACTCATCAAGGGGAGAAGCAAATTAGCACGATAGTTTGGTAGATCATGAAGGTGTCTGAAGAGATATTGAAACATTTTCTCTTCAGTCGTCATGGCTACATAATAATCATTCTCCAAACTCCAAAAATAGCTTTTCATCTCTTCCAGCAGCAGAGGGGCAAGACACTCCATGTCGCATTTCGCTAGGATTAATTTGCCATCTTCATCTTGATAGAAAAGTGAGCAACTAAGTTCATAGAACTTGTCTATTCTCTCGGACATGCTGGAATAAAAATAATCCAAACTCGAATTCCCAAACAGAACAAATGTTCTTAGGAATCTCAATTCCATTCTTAGCTTTACAATGTCATCCAATTTTGATGAAGCAATTATTTTTTCATTCTTTATTTTCTTCAAGCCATTGAAGAAATCGTCAATATGATTGCTGATTCTTCTTCTTTCTTCCTCAAATGGAAGCTGCTAAATTAAAAAACAATCATTAGTTGGGATATATTAGTGACATATTTTGTTATTTAGTTACACAAGTGTAGTAAGTAGTTTTTTGAAATGATGTAATATAAAGTTTGAGTAATATCTCAGATGGTCACTCAACTATGCAGTCTTCTCTCAGAAAATCACTCAACTTTCAATTTTAACTCAAAAGTTACTCAACTATGCACTTTTCTCTCAAAAAGTCACTCAACTTTGAATTTTAACTCAAAAGTTACTCAACTATCCACTCTTCTCTCAGAATGTCACTCAATTTATTTAATTGTTTATTAAATGAAAATTTGCTGATATTAAATTTTTATATAACAAACCAAAATTTTAAAAAATAAAAATACCATTTAAACCATTTAATGATCCGCTCCACTTGACCCGACCTGCTAAAATATAATATTGACCCATTTGATGGGGTGATACAGACTGTTATGATGTGTTACATAGGCATTTGATGGTGAGTAGAGGTTTTGAGCTTATAGTATACCAAATTATTAGAGTGACCAACAATTTCTCAAGTGTTGGTATGATGCATATGATAGTTTTGAATATTAGTTGAAATTTGGTATCTGAAAGTTTACGTGGAGTTGACATTGTACGTGATTCAATAACTTTGTATTGATGGGAAAATACTTTTAGATCTGAAATCAGTGCTATCAGTCTTGGGTGTGACCCGTATCTGTCATAAAATATTTATTTAGATAGAGAGAGCGCCATAGTTTGGAAATTTTGGAGGCGATAATGTGTTTGTTAAGAAGACTTTTATACTAGTGACGATTTGAGAGTAAGGTAAATGGCGGGTGTGATTATGATGTTTGTTTAGTATTAACAGTGTTGACTTTAGTGGAGTACTGTGAGAAGTATGTGGGATTCCATGAATCGAGTATGTGTACGATTGTAATGAGGACTAGACTAATTGATTGTGGGTGGCTAAAAATCAAGGGGATAGAGTTAGATGGATGTAAATGTTTGATATGGACATTATGGAAAGAGTATCTTGTGTTATTCGACTTTGGTTCTGTACGTTATTATGTGACCACCCTTGTAACATCCGACAATTTGAAATAACTATGAAGAGGCTTAGAATTGGAATTAATTATTTTTGGAAGGAATTCAAAAATCTGGAAATTTGGCTAAGTATGGGAAAAAGTGAGTTTTTGGCCAACTTCGAACAGTCATAACTCCTAGATCAGGATGATTTATGTGTAGTTCCAGTTATTTTTACGAAGCTCATTGAATGATCTTTCCAACGCCACCGAGTTTGCTCGATTCCGAGTTCGTATGAGTGAGTTATGCCCTTTGGAAGTTGGGTAGTTGGTAGGGAAGTCCGTCCGGAAATTTTAAGGGTATTTTGGTCTTTTCCCTAACCAATTATTTTGGTTATATTAGTTTGTTAGACTGATTTTATATCAGTTCTTCTTCTTTTTTTAAGAGTGAGAGTGAGGGTTTGTGAGTGAAGAGGAGAAGAAGAGGAGAAAGAGAAGATCAAGCAAGGTTTCGTCAAAGATCGTCGTGGATATCGTCGGGGGTGATCCCTACTAGGTATGTGAGTTCATAGTGTTGGGTTGGTTCTTTCCCCCACACCCCAAACTCGTTTTATTTCCGAGAAAAGAATGGTTGTGTTGTTGAAGTTGTTGGGTTGTGTTGTTGATGTTGTTGATGTTGTTGAAGTTGTTGGTTGTGTTGTTGATGTTGTTGATTGTGTTGTTGAAGTTCCTTGTTGATTTGGGACATGTTTCCGGTTGTGTTTTTGAGTTGAAATCTATTGTGTGTTGAGGGGTTTATGATTCTAGGTGTTTGGTGTGGGTGATCCCTACTAGGTATGTGAGTTCATAGTGTTGGGTTGGTTCTTTCCCCCACACCCCAAACTCGTTTTATTTCCGAGAAAAGAATGGTTGTGTTGTTGAAGTTGTTGGGTTGTGTTGTTGATGTTGTTGATTGTGTTGTTGAAGTTCCTTGTTGATTTGGGACATGTTTCCGGTTGTGTTTTTGAGTTGAAATCTATTGTGTGTTGAGGGGTTTATGATTCTAGGTGTTTGGTGTGGGAACCTTTGAAGTTTAGAAGGTTTAGAGTTGGAGAAAAGAAGGAGAAAAGTCGAGTTTTCGGGGAAAAGGGG
>NW_006239113.1:769739-776842 GCF_000226075.1 Solanum tuberosum | reverse complement strand
TCGGGGAAAAGGGGTGGCGCGTCGCGCCTTGCAGAGCGCCCCAAGAAGTTCTCTGAACTTCTCCCCTTGGGGTGCCGTGCCTAGCAGTGCGCCCCAGCTGCCCTTCTGAGCTTTGTGGTCTGGCGCCCCGTGCCTCTCAGAGCGCCAAGGACGCCAACCTTTCCCATTCATTCTCCACTTTTACGTGCATGTTCCTTGGTATTGTACCTATGTTTCCTAGTTGTTTCCAACACTCGAAGGTACGTCTAAACGTCAAGAACTCATCTATAAACATGTGATCATATACTTTGAATCCACAATTCAATTCAAGGCGAGTTAGGATCAAGTCAAAGTGAAGTCGGAGTCAAGTCAAGCAAAGTCAAGAAGTAAGTCCAAGCAAGTCTTTAAAGCTTTTCAAGAGTCGTTACTAAACGTTTTAACTTCGTTTTAAGGCTCAAGTTTCAAGTCAAGTAAAGAGTCTCAAGTTTCAAGTTAAGTCAAGAGCATAAAGTTGAGTCCATTTCTCAAAAGCTATTAGGGAACTAAGTATTCCCAAAGAAGTTTATAAATGTTTTTTTTTTACATTTGAGCAAGAAAGGGAACGTCGATTCCAAGAGAGATTTTAAGTTAAGTTTTGAGTAATTATCTCAACTAAAGAAAGATGTGTTTAAAGACACTTATGGGCCAAAGTATTTTTGGGAGTAGTATTGAGCACCGAATTGGGGACGTAAGTTCATATTAACTCAACTCTCCATAAGAACCATGCGCCAACATGGGACTTGACGGATCATTCTTTTTAGATGATCACGTAAGATTAAGCTAGTGGATCCACTAAGTAAAGTAAGGTCCTATATCACGGCAAGGTATAGGATGGTCCTTGGGCAACGTGAGGTAAAACGTTGTATCATCACTAGGGCTGATAGGTGGTTGCCGGTTAAAGAACCTCCCACAAAAGTTATATTACTTTTATATATAAGTAAGGTTGAGTTTGTTATTGTTTTATCATTAACGAACTAAGTTGTTTATACTATTTTACAAGCCATTTAACATCTCAGGCTTATTGTATCCTTGTATACACACAGAGTTTATAGCATGTTTTAAACAGTCTTTCTTTATATCGCACTTGTTTTAAATTGCCTTATATTGAAAGAAGTCAGTCAGGTTGAGTTGAGTTGAGCCAGGTAATCTTTTCAGGTTCTTCTAGAGTTTTCCTTCTAGCCTTTGTTGCTTAGTTTTCCAGCTCGCATACTCGTACATTCCATGTACTGATGCCAGTTGGCCTGCATCGTTTTATGATGCAGATGCAGGTACCCAGGATCAGCATCCAGCACGCCGTTGATCCAGTTGAGCACTCTAGAGTCAGTGGTGAGCCTCCTTGCCTTACGGAGGACTCAGTTATTTTGTGTTCTTAAGTTTTGTTTTATTAGGATGTTGCGGGGTCTGTCCCAACATCCATCTCAGTATTTTAGAGGCTTCATAGACAGTCAGTCAGTTAGATTTGAGTCTCTCATCTATGTACATATATAATATTCTATCTTTTTTTTGAGACTCGAGTTGCCTTTTGGCAGATTTTATCAGTTGGTTGTTTTATAACCTTTTCATTGCATTGAGTTATGCTGTTGAGTTAAGTTTTCGCTGAGTTAAGAAAGCCAGGCCAAAGGTTCGCTTGGGGGCTAGCAATGGTCTTCGAGTGCCGGTCCCGCCCAGGGTGTAGGCTCGGGGCGTGACAACCCTCATCGTTTTGGACATTATTTAGAGTTTGATTCATTGTCTATGTCACGCGTGTTTTGGGTGAATTTCTAGTGGTGGATCGGGTGTACCGATCCTGTGATTGGCCTCTTAGTAGGGTGACATTCTTGGTAGAGTTTGTCATCTTAGTTATGATAGATTTGGTGTTGTTTGGGATAGTTGAAGTATACCAGTAGTTCTACATGCACATCCTTGCCTATGAGAACTTATACAAGAGCTACTATGAAGAGTTACAATTGTCTAAGAGTATTGTTAGAGGTTCTACATTTTGTAGTGTATCGTTTGTTGGGTGGTTACTTGATCTTTTCCTTCTTTGGGTTAGACAAATTTGATCCTCCCTTGATGAGTACCCGATATCTAAAGATCATAGTTTTATAACTTAAATTCGTGAAAAGAAAATTTTGATAAGATCTGTGATGGTTTGTGCATTATGAGTGTATGGTGGTTGGTTTAAGTTCGCTTCTAGTTGTAGCGGGTATCAATTCAAAATATTATCTTGGTTATGTTAGAAAAGATTCGTCGTGATGGTTGTGTTAAGGTCCAGTAGGTTTCAGTTTAGATTTGATTCATGCGTTAGTTTGTGGCTTGAAAAAAATCACTCTTGATTTATAGATCTTCAAAAGTTTGATTCGAAAGTTCAGTTCTTAGTAGTTGATCTTGATGGAATGGTCTTAAGGAGGAGCTCACTTGGAGACATGAACACCAATTGGTAGGTCATGACTCAAGCTTTTGGTAATGCCAGTTATTCTTCCTTCTTATTCCTTATGTTCGAGGACGAACATGATTTTTAGTGGTGGATAATGTAATGACCCAGAAGGTCATTTTTAGAAATTTTGAATATTCGTTTAACTAGAGTTAATTAATTGATAATTAATTATTAAATATCTAGTTTTAGTTAATGCTTAATGGGTTTAAGTTTATAGTTTGGTTAATACCATATAGCACTTGACCCATATAGGAAAATAAATTATTAGGGTTGAGAATTTTGGTTCATAATTTAAGAAAAGAAAAGGAGTCAGACTTACCTGCGTAAAGCTGCTACCGACGAGAGAATACTTCATGTCCAGGTAATATGCAACCACGCCAAATATATGCAATTGTGTGTATGGAATGGAGTATATTATTGTTATTATTATAATGATGAACAACATAATCTTTTATAGTGCATTAATGACTGCAAACTATGATTTGAATTGGAAAATCAAGGTCATTTATTGCGGGCTAATGAGAAAATAATGTTTGACTGATTATTGGCTACATATAGTTGAAATTGAGTTATGTCTCGTGTGGAAGTGACAGGCGAGGAGTTGGGTTCCTTGGCTTATGCGATTCCATCACTGGTTTCGTAACCAGTGGTTCTCATATTTATTAATTCTTATTTTATTATCACATAATTATTCAAGTTATGATATATTGAGACACTTAATTATATATTAAGTGTATTACATTATATGAAAGCTATTAGGGTTGTAGTGTCACGCCCCGAGCCTACACCCTGGGTGGGACCGACACC
The DNA here is from genome assembly GCF_000226075.1 of Solanum tuberosum. Classification (NCBI taxonomy): domain Eukaryota; kingdom Viridiplantae; phylum Streptophyta; class Magnoliopsida; order Solanales; family Solanaceae; genus Solanum; species Solanum tuberosum. The sequence goes on along the minus strand of NW_006239113.1, from coordinate 773,601 downwards.
CGGAGACCATTGCTGGCCCCAAGCGAACCCTTGGCCTGGCCTTCTTATCTCAGCGGAAACCTAACTCAACAGAATAACTTCATGCAATGCAAAGTCATAAGACAACTTAACTGATACAAATCTGGCCAAAAAGGCACCTCGAGTCTCAAAATAGAATATTTACATATATACATATAGATGAGAGACTCAAAACTAACTGACTGACTATCTATGAAGCCTCTAATACTGAGATGGATGTTGGGACAGACCCCGCAACACCCTAATAAAACAAAACTAAGAACACAAAATAATTCAGTCCTCCGGAATACAAGGAGGCTCACCACTGACTCTGGAGTGCTCCGCTGGATCAACGACGTGCAGGATGCTGATCCGGGGTACCTATATCTGCATCATAATAAGATACAGGCCAACTGGCATCAGTACATGGAATGTACGAGTATGCGAGCTGGAAAACTAAGCAACAAAGTCTAGAAGGAAAACTGGAAGAAACTGAATACCTTACCTGGCTCAACTCAACTCAACCTGACTGACTTCTTTCAATATAAGGCAATTTAAAACAAGTGCAATATAAAGAAAGACTGCTTAAAACATGCTATAAACTCTGTGTGTATACAAAGATACAATAAGCCTGAGCTGTATATAGAAATACAAATGATCTGATCTATATAAAAATACAATAATCTCTATGTATGAATATACGATAACTGCTGTGGGAGTTTCTCTAACCGACAACCATCATATAAGAGCTATAGTGATGATACAACGATCGACCTCACGCTGCCAGAGCATCTTATACCCGGCCAAAGGTATAAGACCTGAAATGCCTAATGGATCCACTAGTCTATCTGGAAAGGATTCATCTAAAAAGTATGATCCTTTTCTACCCATGGTGGCTAACATGGTTCTATGGGGGCTGTGGGTTCTTTGAACGCTCCCCCAATTCGGTGCTCGATACTACTCCCAAAAATGTACTGGCTCTTATGTTTTTAAAGCATATGTTTGTCCTGCTGATTGAGATAATTACTCAAAAACTAGCCCTAAGGCTCTTTGGAAATCTCAGTTTCCAACCTTGTTTAAATGTAAAAACATTTCTTTAAACTTTCTTTGGGAATACATAGTTCCCTAATAACTTTGAGAAATGAACTCAACTTTATGCTCTTGATTTAACTGACAACTCGATACCCTTTACTCGACTTGAAACTCTATGCTCTTTACTCTTTACTTAATTTGAAACTCTTAGCTTGACTTGAAACTCTTGACTTAACTTGACTTGTAACTAGAGCCTTAAAATGAAGTTAAAACATTCAACAAAGACTCTTGAAAAGCTTTAGAAACTTGCTTTGACTTCCTTCTTAAACTTCTAGACTCAAACTCTTAACTTCACTTGACTTGGAAACTAACTCTCCTTGAATTGGAATTATGAATTCAAGGTGTTTGATCACATGTTACGGATGAGTTCTTGACGTTTAAACGTACCTTGGGGTGTTGCAAAACAACTAGGAAACATAGGTACAATACCTAGGAACATATATGAGAAAGTGGGGAAAGAATGAGAAGACTTGGCGCTTTTGGCGCTCTTAGAGGCGCGGCGCACCAGACCTCAAACTTCAGAGAGGTCTGGTTGGGGCTCTGGTATGGGTGGCGCCCCAGGGGCTAGACCTTAGAGTCCCTCTTGGGGCGCGCTGGCTGGCGCGACGCCCCAGCCTTTTTCCCCGAAAACTTGACTTTTCTCCTTCCTTTTCCAACTCTAAACCTCCCTTACCTTCAATGGTTTCAACCCCCAAACACTAAGGATCATAAAAACCCTCAACAAACACTAGATTCAACTCAAAAACACAACCAAATCATGTCCCACAACCAACAATAACTTCAACAACACAATCAACAACATCAACAACACAACCCAACAACTTCAACAACATATCAAATCTTTCTCAATAATGAAAATGAGCTTGGTGTGTGGGGAAAGGATCAACCCACACTAAATACTCACATACCTTGATAGGGATCAACCCCGACGAAAATCCACGACGGAAATTTGTTGATCTCCTTTTTCTCCTCTTCTTCTTCTCTTCTTCACTCTCAAGAACCCTAACTCTTTCTCTTTTAAAATGGGATAAAAATGATCCAAAATAAGCCTAACACACAATATAACCTCAAAATAAATGGCTAGGGAAAAGACCAAGATGCCCTTAAAATTTCCGGACGGATTCCCTGCCAACTGCCTAACTTTCAATGGCCATAACTCGCTCATACGAACTCATAATCGAGCAAACTCGGTGGTGTTGGAAAGATCATTCCACAAGATTCGCAACCATAACTGGAACTACTCCTAAATCATCCTGAGCTAGGAGTTACGACTGCTCAAACTTGTCCAAAAAAATCACTGATTTCCACACTTAGCCAAATTTTCCAGATTTTTGAATTTTTTCCAAAAATGACTATTTCCAATTTCAAACTTTTCCTAGCTATTTCAAATTGTCGGATGTTACAATATCTCCCCCTTGTGAACATTCGTCCTCCAATGAGGTTACTCTTACAAGGCTAAAGGTGTAACATCAAACTCAAACACCCAACAAGAAATCATACAAAAGCAACAACAACAACATGCTCATTATAATTAAAAGAGCACTAAAAAGGAAATTAATATCTTAATCTGCATTTCCTCCGGATTCAAAGAGATGTAGATATCTCTTCTTCATGTCCTCTTCGGCTTCCCAAGTAGCTTCCTCAACAAATTGGTTCCTCCAAAGGACCTTGACTGAGGCTACATCTTTCGTTCTCAATCTACGAACTTGACGATCTAAAATCTGAACAGGAACCTCCTCATAAGATAAGTTATCCTTGATCCTAATACTTTCAGTTGGTAGGATCAATGAAGGATCGCCTATGCACTTCTTCAACATGGAGATGTGAAATACTGGATGAACCGCTTCTAGTTCCTGCGGCAACTCCAACTCATATGCAACATTGCCAATCCTCTTGGCTATGTGGTAAGGTCCAACATACCGGGGACTAAGTTTCCCCTTCTTACCAAACCTCATAACCCCCTTCATGGGTGAAACTTTCAAATATACCCAATCGTCTACTTCAAACTCTAACGCCCTTCTCCTAACATCGGTGTAGGATTTTTCGGCGAATCTGTGCCGTCTTCAACCTTTCTTGAATCACCTTCACCTTCTCCATAGCTTGGTGAACTAAATATGGTCCTATCAACCCTGCTTCGCCAACTTCTAACCATTCAATAGGAAATCTACATATTCTCGTGCCAACTACGCAACTTCCAAAGGGCATAGCTCACGCATACGAACTCGGAATCGAGCAAACTCAGTGGCGTTGGAAAGATCGTTTTTGAAATCGATCACACAAGCCCTCAACATATCTTCTAAAGTCTGAATAGTGTGCTCTGCTTGCCCATCCGTCTGAGGATGAAAGGCAGTACTCAAGTTCACCTTGGAACCCAAGCCTTTCTGAAAAGATTTCCAGAACTGTGCAGTGAACTGTGCACCTCTATCTGAAATAATGGAGATTGGAACTCCATGAAGTCTCACCACCTCTTGAATATATAACTTGGCATAATCTTCTGATGTATTAGTAGTCTTTACCGGTAGAAAATGAGTTGACTTTGTCATTCCGTCAACAATCACCCAAATGGAATCATGTTGTCTGCGAGACCTTGGCAACCCCATGATGAAATCCATATTGATCATCTCCCACTTCCACTCTGGAAGTTCTATCCTCTGAGCCAAACCACCGGGTCATTGGTGTTCAACTTTCACCTGTTGGCAATTTGGACATTTAGCAACAAACTCTGCAATGCCCTTCTTTATGCAATTCCACCAATAAACTTCTCTCAAGTCAC
>NW_006239113.1:766146-767179 GCF_000226075.1 Solanum tuberosum | reverse complement strand
TGATGACTCGGCCCTGTTCGTCACCGCTATTCCTCCTTCTGCGGAATCTGTAAATCTGACTCCCAGGCATGCCAGTCCGTGCACATCTTTTGCTAACTCTCTCTTCTCTTCTCTAATATGTGCGGTGCTACCCATAGACAACCTGCTCAATGAACCAGCAACAACTTTAGCCTTACCTGGGTGGTAAAGAATACTCAGGTCATAATCCTTGAGTAGCTCTAACCACCTCCTCTGTCTGAGATTAAGCTCTTTCTGAGTAAGCACATATTGAAGGCTCTTGTGATCAGTGAATATGTCAACATGTACACCATACAAGTAATGACACCATATCTTCAAAGCGAACACTACTGCCGCTAACTCTAAGTCATGGGTTGGGTAGTTCTTCTCATGGACCTTCAACTGTCTGGAGGCATAAGCTATAACCTTGCCACTCTGCATTAAGAATCAACCCAAACCAACTCTAGATGCATCACAATACACCACAAAACCTTGAGTACATTCTGGTAGCGTCAAAACTGGAGCTGTAATCAATCTCTTTTTCAATTCCTGAAAGCTCTCCTCACATGCTTCAGACCACTGAAATTTCACTGCCTTCTGAGTCAACTTTGTCAAAGGAGATGCAATAGATAAGAACACCTCAACAAACCTTCTATAATAACCAGCTAATCCCAAGAAACTCCTAATTTCAGTTTGGAGATGTGGGTCTAGGCCAATTCTGCACTGCCTCAATTTTCCGAGTATTAACTTTAATTCTGTCACCGGACACAATGTGGCCTAGGAATGCCACAGACTTAAGCCAAAAACTCACACTTAGAGAACTTGGCATATAACTCCTTATCTTTCAAAGTCTGAAGAACTGTTTTGAGATGACTAGCATGATCTTCTTCTATTCCTTAGAATAGACTAGTATGTCATCAATGAAGACTATAACAAACGTATCTAAGTAAGGTTTGAAGACTCGATTCATCAAGTCCTTGAAAGCTGCCGGTGCATTGGTCAACCCAAAGGACATAACTAAAAACTCATAATGACC
>NW_006239113.1:762667-765635 GCF_000226075.1 Solanum tuberosum | reverse complement strand
GGTATCTCAGCACTAGAGTCATTAACTCGGACTAAGTGATAGATACAACCCTTTGAAACTAACTTTCTTGCCTTAAGGTACGAAATAAAACGACCCTTAGGCACTGCGGAACTGCTACTCCATTCTATGACTGACTCATTCGGAAACTGAAACTTGACTGCTCGAGTTCTACAATCTATCGATACATAACAAGCATGAAGCCAATCCATACCTAGAATGACTTCGAAATTTACCATGTCTAACTCAACCCAATCAGCCATGGTGCTCTTGTGATTGATAGATACAGGACAATCACGATAAACTCTTTCTGCTAGAATAGACTCCCCAACAGGTGTAGAAACACAAAAGGGTTCACAAAGTCTTTCAGGTTGAACCTCAAACTTATTTGCAACATAAGGAGTTACAAAAGATAAACTTGCTCCTGGGTCTAGCAAAGCATACACATCAAAAGCAAAGACTTTGATCATACCAGTGACAACACTTCGGAGAATTCTCTTGCTCATGGCGACTGGTGATAGAATAAAGGCGGTTTGCTCCTCCACCAGTACTAGAAGTAGCTACTCTAGGTGTCGTCCTGTCTGGTGGAACAACTGAAGAAGACTGTGCTTTATTGCCCCCATTATCCTACCTATTCTTTGGACACTCTCGCATGAAATGTCCATTCTGACCACACCTGAAACAACCAATGGAGCCCTCTAGACAAATACCTGAGTGGTTCCTACCACACTTGGCGTAGGCAGGAGGCTTACTACTCCCTTGCGCCACACTACCCGAAGATTGTGCTGGTCTAGCCCTGAAGTCCTTCGAATTCTGGATATTAAATTCACCTTTGTATCTGGGTGTAGGTGCTCTAGCAAATGATGGAGCAGGTCCCTTTTTCCTTTGCTGAAAGGAGGAACGACTTGAATTGCCTTTCTGCTGCCCGGACTCATTACCGGACTTTGCTCTCTTATTTCTGAACTCTTCTCTGTCCCTCAACTTCTCTTCCTCAACCTGCTGTACATAGATCATTAATCTAGATATGTCTATGTCCCCGATAAGCATTGCAGCCCTACCTTCATTACTTGACAGCTGAGACAGCCCATCAACAAACAAACTCATTCTATTCCTCATGTCCGCAACCATCTCCGGAGCATAGCGGGATAGTTGGGTGAACTTCAGACTGTACTCTAGAACACTCAAAGACTCTTGCTTAAGTGTGAGGAACTCACGTACCTTGGCCTCTCTCAATTCTCGAGGAAAGAAATTCCCCAAGAAAGCTTCCTCAAAATAGGCCCAACTCACAGGTGGTGCATTCTCAGCTCTGCCCCCTTTCCACTGATCGAACCAAGTTCAAGCAATATCTTTCAGTTGATACGCAGCTAGTTCAACCCGCTCAGTGTCTGCCACATGCATCACATCAAAAATCTTCTTCAACTCCTCAATAAAGTTCTCTGGATCCTCAGTAGTACTCGAACCCATGAAACTCGGAGGATTCATCCCCAAGAATTCACGAATTCTAGAAGTGTCAGCTCATTCATGTCGAGCTCCCTTTTGCTGACCAATCTGATTTGTTACAACTTGACTCAGAATTCTAATTGCCTCTCTGAACTCGGCATTAGAAAACTTCCCATTGATCTTGCACTCCCGGTGCATAGGGTAACTCTTGCTCATCAACATAACGTCTAGGAAGACGCCCTCTACCAACTCTTCGTAGAGGCATGACTGTCTGAAAAACGCGCAAGCACAGATTAGAAAGAAACTCTTTAGAGATAAACTCTAACGCACAAGATGAGTGTGAAAGAAATGAGAAATCTTCCTAAATGTTGTAGCCTCCCAATTATAGATGTGGCGCGCTTCACACTGATAACTAGGACTCTACAGACACGGCTTCATAGACTCCCTAGGACTCTTGAACTCTGGCCTCTGATACCAAGTTTGTCAGGCGCCGAGCCTACACCCTGGGCGGGACTGGCACCCGGAGACCATTGCTGGCCCCAAGCGAACCCTTGGCCTGGCCTTCTTAACTCAGCGGAAACCTAACTCAGCAGAATAACTTCATGCAATGCAAAATCATAAAACAACTTAACTGATACAAATCTAGCCAAAAAGGCACTTCGAGTCTCAAAATAGAATATTTACATATATACATATAGATGAGAGACTCAAAACTAACTGACTGACTGTCTATGAAGCCTCTAATACTGAGATGGATATTGGGACAGACCCCGCAACACCCTATTAAAACAAAACTAAGAACACAAAATAATTCAGTCCTCCGGAATACAAGGAGGCTCACCACTGACTCTGGAGTGCTCCGCTGGATCAACGACGTGCAGGATGCTGATTCGGGGTACCTATATATGCATCATTATAAGATACAGGCCAACTGGCATCAGTACATGGAATGTACGAGTATGCGAGCTGGAAAGCTAAACCACAACTTAAGCTTGAAAAGAGTACAAGAGAACACTTACCTTGGCTCTGTTCAACTCATAAATAACTAAACATGCAATATATATATATAAAGCTTGTAAAACTATTCAAAACATGACGTAAAAATCATATTTATAATATCATGAAAATACCATGCTTCCTCTCAAGGTCTACTTGTGCAATGTATGAATGAAGTCCCATACCCCCATCCATACTAAGCAGAACCCTCGAGGAACCATGCTCTTTCTACTGTGGGAGCTTCTCTAACCGACAAACCACCACTATGAATCTGAGTGGTGATACAACGTTTTACCTCACGTTGCCCGAGGACCATCCTATACCTTGCCGTGATATAGGAAACTAACTTTACTAAGTGGATCCACTAGCTTAACTTTACGGGTTCATCTAAAAAGTATGACCCGTTAACTCCCATGTTGGCTACATGGTTCTTATGGAGAGTTGAGTTTAATATGAACTCGCGTCTCCAAATCGGTGCTCGATACTACTCCCAAAATACTTTAGCTCATAAGTGTTTTAAACACAACTTTCTTTA
>NW_006239113.1:760691-762596 GCF_000226075.1 Solanum tuberosum | reverse complement strand
GCTCTTTTGGAATCATAGTTCCTTTCTTACTCAAATGTAAAAACATTTAGAAACTTCTTTGGGAATACATAGTTCCCTAATAACTTTGAGAAATGAACTCAACTTTATGCTCTAGACTTAACTGACAACTCGATACCCTTTACTCGACTTGAAACTCTATCCCCTTTACTCTTTACTTAACTTGAAACTCTTAGCTTGACTTGAAACTCTTGACTTAACTTGACTTGTAACTAGAGCCTTAAAATGAAGTTAAAACATTCAACAAAGACTCTTGAAAAGCTTTAGAAACTTGCTTTGACTTCCTTCTTGAACTTCTAGACTCAACTCTTAACTTCACTTGACTTGGAAACTAACTCTCCTGAATTGGAATTATGAATTCAAGGTGTTTGATCACATGTTACAGATGAGTTCTTGACGTTTAAACGTACCTTGGGGTGTTGGAAACAACTAGGAAACATAGGTACAATACCTAGGAACATATATGAGAAAGTGGGGAAAGAATGAGAAGACTTGGCGCTCTTGGCGCTCTGAGAAGCGCGGCGCGCCAGACCTCAAACTTCAGAGAGGTCTGGTTGGGGCTCTGGTAGGGGCTGGACCTCAGAGTCCCTCTTGGGGCGTGCTGGTTGGCGCGACGCCCCAGGCCTTTTCCCCGAAAACTTGACTTTTCTCCTTCCTTTTCCATCTCTAAACCTCCCTTACCTTCAATGGTTTTAACCCCCAAACACTAAGTATCATAAAAACCCTCAACACACACTAGATTCAACTAAAAAACACAACCAAATCATGTCCCACAACCAACAATAACTTCAACAACACAATCAACAACATCAACAACACAACCCAACAACTTCAACAACATATCCAATCTTTCTCAATAATGAAAATGAGCTTGGTGTGTGGGGCAAGGATCAACCCACACTAAATACTCACATACCTTGATAGGGATCACCCCCGACGAAAATCCACGACGGAAACTTGTTGATCTCCTCTTTCTCCTCTTCTTCTTCTCTTTTTCACTCTCAAGAACCCTAACTCTTTCTCTTTTAAAATGGGATAAAAATGATCCAAAATCAGCCTAACACACAATATAACCTCAGAAGAAATGGCTTGGGAAAAGACCAAAATGCCCTTAAAATTTCCGGACGGATTCCCTGCCAACTGCCCAACTTTCAATGGCCATAACTCGCTCATACAAACTCGGAATCGAGAAAACTTGGTGGCCTTGGAAAGATCATTCCACAAGCTTCGCAACCATAACTGTAACTACTCCTAAATCATCCTGATCTAGGATTTACGGTTTCTCAAAGTTGGCCAAAAAAATCACTAATTTCCACATTTAGCCAAATTTTCCAGATTTTTGAATTTTTTCCAAAAATGACTATTTCCAATTTCAAACTTTTCCTAGCTATTTCAAATTGTCGGATATTACATGTAGTGTTTGGAGAAATTATGACTTAATCCTAGGCTTGAAATTCGGAAAACATGAGAGTTGACATGTTAATTGGCACCGAGATTAGGAACTTGATTATAAATTGAGTGAGTGTTTGGGTCTAGGCTAGACCTATAGTAATTTGAGTGTGGTTAGTTTCGAAATCTTATTGTGATTAATAATGTGAGTAGATTGCTTTGAGTTGGAAGTTCAACGAAAGGGAAGACTCAAGTCTCGGAGTGATTGTTCGACTATTTGAGGCAAGTGGATTTCTAAACTCTTGTTAAGTGTATGGAATTCGTGTATTTCCTTGTAATATGTGTTTCGGGGGTAACGAGACTTGGTGATGGGTTGACTTGTCCACATTGATTAATTCTAATGATGAAAAGTTCAACGAAAGGGAAGACTCAAGTCTCGGAGTAATTGTTCGACTATTTGAGGCAAGTGGATTTCAAAACTCTTGTTAAGTGTATGAA
>NW_006239113.1:746300-760554 GCF_000226075.1 Solanum tuberosum | reverse complement strand
AAAAGGCAATATGATCAATTGTTTGTGTGATGTGTTGAGAATTGTTTGAAAGGCTTGTTGAATCTTTGTTGATGTTGTATCATGATTGTGTTGTTGTGAATTGTGCAATGTTATGAAAATGGTCATCTCCTCATTATTTGTGTGAACATGTCATTTGCATTGTTCTGAGACATGGTTGTGACAAGTGTTATGTGAATTGAGAAAGAATAAGAAATGAAAGAGGACGTACCATTTCGAGGGATGTATCACGCGTCGCAATGGATACTATATTTCGAGGGACGTATCGTGCGCCGCGATGAATACTATATTTCGAGGGTCGTATCGCGCGCTGCGATGGTTACTATTATCGAGGGTCGTATCACGCTCCGCGATGGATGCATGGACAGATATGTCCCCCATGGGTCCCGAATTGAGAGACAATGGGTGTGTATCACTAGGTCAGACATGCATCATTATACTTGACATTGCATTCCATTGCATTGCACATACTTATCATTAGTGAACTTGATATTGTGTTTTGCTAATCTTGTGAGTGCCTCTCTGTGGAACTTTGTGAGTGCCTTTCTGTAGAATTTGATTGATGAATATTGAGGATATGTAATTGTTAGAGTGTTGTGGTTGAGCTGTGTGCTATGTGAATTATGAGCTGTTAGGTTGGACTGGTTTTAAGCAGGTTGTAGTTGTGGAGGTTGTAATTGATGAATCCTGAGCTTGTTGTGTAGAATATGTGATTGTTAGAATGTTGTTGTTGAGATATGTGCTTGTAAATTGTGAATTGTTAGGTTGGGCTGGTTTTATGCAGGTTGTAGTTATGAAGGTTCGGTTGGGGTGTAAGGAGTACCCGTATTCTATCCCCTTAGCTTGTGTTTAGAGGTTTACTTGCTGAGTATCGTGTGGTTTGGTACTCATCCCTTGCTACTACATTTTTTTGTAGGTTATTAGCCCGGACCTTTGTGATATTTTCTCTTCTCCTTGTCTGAGGCTTCTTGTGGAGGTTTGTGAGGTAGCTGCTTGTCATTTTCAGCGGACTTTTCTTTCTCCTTAATTATGATCTTGTTCTATTCTAGAAACAGGGTCATTTGAGACTTGTGTTTTTCTTTTGAATAAATTGTATTACTTTAGAGGCATGTACACGTGACAACCAGATGTTGGGGGTATTTTTGAGTTGATTATAAAATTTCCGCATTTTATTGTAATGGTTGAGTTTTAGGCTGACTTGTCTTGATGGGATAAGACGAGTGCCATCACGTCCATTTTTGGGTCGTGACAATATGCCTCTATATATTTTAATAGGCGTTAACATTGCCATGTAAAACATACCAATAGTATTGTTACGAAAATATGTAAAACTAGTAATTGCTAGAGAAGTAACCAGCTTAATCACTACTAATTCCATTCCTTTTTAGTTGTCATAGTTTTCTTTTTAAGACTCAAACGATATAGATTTTGACTAATATTTTAAGTTGTATTTTTTCATCATATTGATATAAAAAAAATTACAATTTATAGTACTTTCGGCATATTTTTTGAATATCTAAAATTTTATTTTAAATATTGAATGAATATAATCTAATTTAGCTATGAAAATTAGTCAAATTAACTCTCAAAAAGCATAACATGACAAAAAAAAACGAAGAAAGTATTAATTTGGAGCATGTAAAAGTATTAGTAGACATACCGATGACGTTCCTTTTTCCATTTAATCTCTAACCTCGAACCAGCCTTCAATTTCTAGAGATTTGATGTTTCAACTAATCACATGCACATTTAATAAGGATAAAAATTAGAAATGCAAGTAAAAAGAACGGCAACAAGCAAAAATTGTGAATGTAAACTATTAAATTTATAGGTTTTGAATTAATAAAATGATATATATGTAAATAATAATTCAGGATAAATACATGATATTTTTTTTAGAGAAAATGTTCTCTAAAATTTTTGACCAACCAAAATGAGAAAATTGAAAAAACAGTTTAGAGAGGGAAGAGAAGAGGGTCGGAGACTAATCTTGATGCTAGGATATAAACTCTTTCAACTACTATATATTGATGCTTAATTATCGACAATTGTGCTCTATCGGTGAAAATCTCCTACTTCACAGCAGGAGATCATATCGGGTAAGAAAGTAGGCTCACTATATCCATTATACTCTTACTAAAGTACATTTGATCTTTCTTTGTCTCGAACCCATACCCCTATAATAATGGTAGAGTCAGGGGTAGCCCCAAATTAAGCGAAATTGACCGGTAGTGCTTGGTCGAAGCTCCAGTAGGTAGCCCACTTGCTAGGATGATAAACTCATAAACATGCTCTCGCCTTCAACCTTAAGATTGTAAGCAAAGATGGTAGAAACTCCTACATATCATTCTATATATCCAACATATACATTCTATAATTATCAAGTCAAAAATATAAACCATTTTTCTGTTTCTTATGTATGTATGTAATCCACAAATAAATACAAAAAGGGGATATTACTCTCTCTGCCTTTGTATTCAAATATTACATGTAAAAAAATGAAATAGAAAAAAAAATAGTTTACCTTTTTCTTTACTTCCAAGCTGTTAAAACCATGAAAATTAACAAGGAAATGATGAATGTGATATATTATGAGAGAGCTCACAATAAAACTTAAATGCTAATTAAGGCTACCTTGAATTTATATGACTATATAGCCATACATACAATAAGAGAAAAATGACAAAAGGTTAAGTTGGTCAATAGCTCACAATACCATGTTCTTACAATTTTATATTTATATTAATTTTTTTGAAACAGTCAACTTTTTTTCTATTTAGTTTAATTGATAATAAGAATTAATTTCTTCAAAAAATAGACTTACTAATAGTTAGTTCTATCAAGAATTTTTAGATAACAATTGTTCACATTCCTAAAAATCTCTCTTTTTTATGGGTTTTTCACCCGGTGTCCGGAGTCTATATTGGAGCATTGCGCAACACTGCAAAAGCTCATTTGGGTTTGACGCTCCCAACAAAATCTTCTTTATTTCGAACTCTCTGTTTAAGGTGAAACAGCCCCATATTCCTAAAAATCTCTCCATTATTAGTCAACTAAACAGACAATGGATCTGCCAATAAAATAAAGGACCCATTTGGTAATAAAAATTATTTATTTATTTTATTTAAATGTTAGTGTAAATCTACGATGAAATGCATCCTAAATTAATCCGGGAAATGTCAACTGATAATGCTTATTCTGCTATTCACTTGCAAATATATTTATGGAGACTGTCAGCTATCATTTCGATTTTCGAGTAGAAAGATTTGGTTTTAATTAATTATCAAAGTAATTATAAACTTAAATTAATCAATTTTAGATCTAGACTTTGATTAGACTAATTGAAAGTTCACGTTAAGGCTGCAAACATAAATCAAACATTACATATTCTACAACAAGTACTATTGGGTCATTTGCACTTTTATCCTTGTTTTATGGTGCTCTTTAATTTTTGCTTAGTGGAGTTATCGTATCGTAAAGATGGTTAGACGAATATTATTCATTGATCTCAAATTTCATATCCTAACAGTTAATTGAAATCATAACTTCATATAACTTAGCTTAATAGCTTCCGCTTATCTAAGTTAACATGATATGAAAGCGCATATACGAATCTGCACTAATTGAAGAATTGATCGTAGTAGCTTAAGGACATAAATCTAGTCTAGGTAACATAAGAGCATAAATTGATCATAATCATCCACTTTATCTTCAACCTAATGATACTCCACGTAGTTCTCTCATCCCTCTTCAGTTAATTGGATCTGAGAATTATGACCATTTTTTCTAACAGAATTTAGTGGTATTTAAAACTACGGTGTCATCGAACCACTCAATTGCAGTAAAGTACATTTAGAATACTAGAATTTAGTAGTAGAAGAAGAAGTCGAGAAAATCGTTGTTGAGTAAAAAGTTATGATCATTTAGGAAAGGTTACAACCCTTTATAGAAGTCGAAAGTCAAAACCCTTCTTAAAAATAACAAATCTTCACAAATCACACCTTATGGAAAAATCACAAATCTTCACAAAAATAAATGATAGTGTGAACATGTGTTTATAGTGCCTTATCGGAAAGTCACACAACCCTTTAGAAAAGTGAAAAGTCATAACCCTTCGTAAAAATCACACCTTACGGAAAAATCACAAATCTTCACAAAAATCACAACCCTTCAAGTTAACAAAAAAACTAGAATCTTATATCAGAGATTAGAGACGAAATAAGATTCATAACTAACAAAAAAACATGAAAGAAAACTCTCAAAACATTAATTTTGAGCATCTCCAGAACCACGCAGATGAACTGAGACTGCAAATGCATGTGTTGTTTCTTTCATCATTGTTGTTCTATCCTTGTGTCCTTTGGGCATTCTGCAAGTTATATATAGTATGATTTTAATTAAATGAAGTATATATGTATGTAGGGGTAAAGATGTAATAATTAATTACCTCTGTTTCATCCTCTTCTTCAGCTTCTATAATTCATACAACACATCTGATAAATGGACTTGAAGTCTGTCCTCTCCTGCGAATTCTATTATCTGTTTCTTAATCTCAATGGCTGAATCTTCAACCTCACGGTTCATATTCATTAAATGAATGGACTTTAAAGTTTCTCTATCCGCAAATGCACAAGGGATCTCCGTAAGCTTGTAACAATTATCTAGTATTAATTCCTCAAGCTTGGGAAAAGCTCCCCTATTAACTTCCCATTCTGAAAGGTTGACCAGTCGCAAACTCAAAGTCTTAAGACTTTGATACATGCCCTCACTTGCATACCACTTATCCTTCACTAAATCAGAGTCGATAATCGCCAGAATTTCAAGCTGAGGTAATGCCACGATTGCAGACAACAAAGCAGGTGTCATGGTAAACCGATACAACCGTAACTCTTTCAAGCTGCTAGGGAAGTGATATTTTTTGGGTTGAGGGATTAACTCGGGGCAACAGTATATTGCTATGAATGATTCAAGTTTATTAAGCACATCAAGCTTGGGAAACCAATCGTCCTGGGTAGGAGGGTGCTGCGCTTCCACTATGGTGCAATCAAGGTGCTGAAGATTTGGGAACTTCTCCAGAGCATCATTCGTGCCTACAGAATATGAGATATTGACTTGGGATAAAGTTGTCAGCTTTGAATTCTCACCTTTCAATATTCTACTTTGGATTTTTTTCGCGTCCTCTTCCTCTTCAAAGAAACAACTCATGTCAATTTTCACATGTTTCAGCTTTGACAGTTGTAACATTCTGGGCAGTAATACCATGGTGGAATCTCCAGTATTGATCAACAGAGTTTCCAGATTCTGGAGGTTCAACCACGATTCTGGGATAGCTTTTCCATTAAGAGTATGAATCCTTAAGAACCTCAAATGAAATAGGGACCCTATTTCTTCCATTAAAAAATCTTTCAAAAGGATGCTACCCAGTTGCAACACTCTAACAAGTCCAAAGTGTCTTGTATGACAGATATACCTGAAGTGGAGAAGCGAACCGCTAACTTTCAAAGATATGAGATGCTTACTACCAAATGAACACTTCTTAGACTTGAACAAAACACATTTTTTGTGGAGTTGGCCCTCCTCAATATGAATGGTTAGACGATGGTGTAGGAAATCAGAAACATGAAATCGATTACCCGGATTGATTATCGTGAAAAACTTTTCCTTTTTCGCTTTTACTGAACAAAAATCATGCACAACATCATGCACATAGCAAACCTTGATCTTTACAAAAAATGGGTGACTCCCCTTGATATGATCCACCATTATCAGGCTACTGGAAATTAAAGCATCCAAGTAACTTTGAGTTACTTCCTCTAAACTATTCTTGGATCGGATATCATGGTCCAGAAAACCTTCAGCCATCCACAACTGCATCAACTTAGAGACTGGAGTTCGTTTGCCCTTTCGAGATCTTGCAAAGTAAAGCAACAACGGCTTCAGGTGGTATGGTAAATGGTCATAACTTAATTGCATAACCTTCATAATCTCTAAATTGTTGTTGGCAGAAATATCCAAATTATGTTGAATCTTAAGCCACAAATCCTTTTCCTCTTTCTTTCCTCTAACAATTACTCCAGCAATCAAAACAACAGCCAAAGGAAGCCCTTGACATTTCTTAACTATTTGGTGTCCAACATCCAACAGTTCAGCAGGGCAGCTTTCTTTTCCAAATACCATTTTTTCGAATAACTCCCAACTTTTTCCAAATGTTAAAAGTTGAAGGCAGAGAAGATCACTATGGCATTTCAGTTTCAAACCTACCTCACTATTTCGGCTAGTTAAGATAACTCTATCTCCTCTCTTAAACTTTGGAAAACATGCTATTAACATCTCCCCTGTTGCAATATCCCACACATCATCCAAGACGATGAGGTACCTTTTATCGTACAATGCTCTTCGTAGCTTTTCAGCAAGGTCGTGATCCTCACTTTCGTTTTCTTCAGAGTTATCAACTTGCTGAAGAATCTCCCGCAACACCTTTGACTTGTTATACTTTTGGGAAACAGTGCACCAAGCACGAATCTTGAAATGACTAGCAACTAATGTATTGTTATACACTTTGTTGGCCAGAGTAGTTTTACCGAGTCCTGGCATTCCGACAATGGAAATGACATCAAGCTCGGATTCATGTTTATCAAGGAGCTGGTCAATCATCTTGGCTTCATCTTCTTCATGACCAACTGTTACCTCAACAAAAGATGACGAGGTTGACTCAATTGGCTCGTTGGAAGACTTTGCATCAAGGGGGCCATCCCCATTCTTATCTTCCAGCTGTAAACATGTGACTTCTGCCACGATAAGCTTGATCTTATCAGTGACACTCGGAAGTGAGAAGATGAGATGCGAGAGAGCTTTATCTCTGACAAGAATGGAATTAATGACATGTTCTGCCTCATATGCCACATCTAAAGCACGCACCCAACAATCTTTAACTACTCCACTACTGTCATCCAATGTTTGCCTGACTTTCATGAAAGATGATCTTAGGAATTCGAGGCTTTCTTTCACCATCCCAATTTCTTTCTTTATCAGCATAACTGAATAGACATTGGAAATGAGCAAATCATTTAAATGTCTGAGTAGAAGATTCATGAAGAGGAAACCATCATCCACATGAAACTGATCCGGGGCTTTCAAAAAAATCTTTTTGATATCTCCCTTCATTCGTTCAATTTCTTGCAACAAGTCTGGAGCTGAAAAATTTGCTTCATCCATATTAGAGCTCTCCTCCATGAGAGTAGATATCTTCCTTGTAAGTAGTGCGACATGTGCCAACATATCGTTCAATTTTTCAGGATGGATAAAGCGCTTTGGTATATCGGTGAGAAAGATCAATAGGAACTCGATCATGACATTAATACTTTGAGTTTGAGAGTAATTGACAGCTACCATGCGTCCTTGGAGATGAATGAGATAATTTTGAAGAATCTTTGGAGATGCTTTCAGGATTTGCTTCACAAACCGTTTTAATTGAGTTGACGTTGATTCTTTTATGAGCTTAGAAGTAGAAATGTATAGAACCTCCAGCTCAAGAGGGATTATCTTGATGAGTAGAGAAGAGACTTTGGAAGAGTACTCATCAGCTTCATAACTTGGTTTATACTTTCCAGTCCAAATATCAAAATAGAATTGTAGAAATTTACGGGCGATGAATTGGAAGCGAGGAAAGAGATATTGAGTAGTAGTTGTTTTGTTGGCCAGGAGGATAGGATAGAAATCTGTCAGACGACGGAATACTTGGCGAAGAATGTTTATTTGCTTGGACATCCTCTCATAAAAGTCATCATCCGAATAAGAAGTACTGTTTGGTAGATCATGAAGGTCTATCCAGAGGTATTCAAACATTTTCTCCTCTGTGGTCATTGCTACATAATTATCGTTCTTTAAACTCAAATAACTTTGCATCTCTTCCAGCAGCAGAGGGACAACACCATCCATGTTGTATTTCTCTAGAATTACTTCATCATTAAGTAGTGACTGAGTCATAACACTGAACTTGTTTATTTTGTTGGACATCCTCTCATAAAAGTCCTTGCCCAAACTTGAATTCCCAAACAGGACAAATGTTCTTAAGAATCTCACTTCCATTCTTAGCTTTTCAATGTCATACCATTTTGAATCAAGGAATTCTTCTTCTTCTTCATTCTGAATTTTCTTCAACCCATTCAATAAATCATCAATAAGATTCCTGATTCTTCTTCTTTTTTCCTCAAGTGGCACCTCCTAAATTAAAACATAGTAATACGTAATTGTTGTTTCAATAGAGACAATAATTAAAGAAATGAAAATTTAGTAAGAAACTTGGACGAATTGAATTAGCCCAAATGAGTAATTCTCAGTTTTTCTTCTTTATTAGCTCATCAATATTTTGGTGATATGACTTTTGAATCATTTTTAAAAAAATACTTCACGGATCCTCAGTAATTAGTTGTGGAAACAATACGCATAGTCTCGATTTTTTCGTATGTTAATCCATGAATATTTTGGTGATATAACTTCCAAATGATTTTACAAAAAAAAAAAACATTTATGGGGCCCTCCCTAATAAGTTGGGAGGAGCAGTATTGGGCTACGCAATCAATCGAAATTATGTACACAATCAATCGAAAAGTCAAATATGACTTAACAGTTCCCACTTCTTAATGGGTTTTAATATATTGGGGGTACCCTTTTAATTGTTAATCTTTTTAGCTTCGGTAATTAAATATACTCATTCACAACTTTTCATGTACATATAGTCTCCCTTCCTTCATAAATTTGACAAAAAAATATTAATTTACAACATTTTTGTATTTTATCATCTTATAATTCTTATATAATTTTTTATTTATTGATCATTCTTTTTTTTTTTTCTTATTAATATATTCATTTCGTATGATATGACGACAAATATATTGTATTGCTTTTCACGTTAATTGACTTGGTTATAAATGTTTCCCTTTAACTCTCATTCTATATTTCAATTTTTTTGATTTTTTTCTTGTAAGTTTGTCATTTTTTATAAATTAATTGAACATGTAATATTAGATTCAAGTTTTTATTGTACTGTCCAATTATTCATATATATATATACACATAGTAATCATTAGTTTGATATTTTATGGGATTTTATCAGCTCAAGTATATTATCTAGCCCCTTAGACAATTTTAACATATCATATGATGTCATCATTGTTTTAATTTGTCATTATGATTATTGAATGTTGTTTAAAGATTTTAGCATAAGTATTTTTTTTAAAAAAAAATCTTATAAGTAATTGGGGCCAAATATGCAACACACATTCTCAAAATAATAGTTACAAAAATATGTAAAACTAATAATTGCTAGAAAAATAAGTATAATTTATATGTAAAACTTAATTACTACTAATTTGGAGCATGTAAAATTTGTAATGATAGACATACCGATGGCTTTCCTTCTTTTTCCATTGAATCTCCAACCTCGAACCAGCCTTCAATTTCTAAAGAATTGATTTTTCAACTTATGATCACATGCATATTTAATAAGGATAAAAATTAGAAGATAGTAATCACATGCACAAGTAAAGGGAAATGCAAGAAGCAAGAGAGTTAAGAATGTTAATTATTAAGTTTATAAGTTTTGAATTATAATTATACCTAGTAATTTACTGTTTTAAGTAAATACATGAATTGGTGAAAGTAACAAATAGCATGTCAAAATATATACTCCCTCTGTCCCAATTTATATGACTTACTTTCCTTTTTAGTCAGTCCCAAAAAGAATGACACATTTCTATTTTAAGTAACAATTTGCCTATAAAATGTCTTTTTTACCCTTAATGAAATGATTTACAACCACACAAATTTCTATCATTCATTTTGGACCACAAATTTTAAAAGTCTTTCCATTTTTCTTAAAGTTTGTGCCAAATCAAAGTACATCATATAAAATGGGACGGAGGAAGTACTATTTTACGTTGATTAGATTTGATAAGGTACTCAGAGTGGCGCACAAGTACACACACTAATAAATTTTCAAGAATTTGGACCATAATGTATACTCCATTTATTCCATATTAACTGAATTTGTGAGACAATGCACACATATTAAGCAAAACATTTAAGAACATAATTTAAATCATAATTTCCACTATTATCTTTTGAGAAATCATAAATATAACTTTGTAAGTAGTGTAATTTATCTCCTAGAAAATATAAAACTCCAATAAATAAAAGGGTAAATATGGAAAAATATTCAAACATCCTTTTTGAATTTTAAACAATTCAATTATTCTGAACAATGAAAAAACCCTAAAAAAAATTACTTAATATGAAATGGAGGAAGTACTAGAGAGACGAGATCTCAAATTATACAAACCAGGAGTGTGTTTGGTATGAAAGAAATTATTTTCTAAAAAATATTAATTTAACTAATAAAATTTGTTATTTTTTTATGGGTGTGTTTGATATATTTTCTAAATACTTAAGTAATCAAACATGAAAACATTGAAAAATATATATTTCCTCTGTACTGAACACCCTATATTAAAATTGTTTTCCGTATCATGATATATTAAGATCTTAAATGTAGAGCCAATCAAGATATATATCTACATAAACTACGTTAAAAGGTCTTCTTCATATCATGATTAGAGAACCTTAATCTTCCTTTACAAGCTTGGACCCTATATGGGTGTGGTTGGTACAAAGGGTTTCGTACTTATTAAACATGAGAAAATTGAACAGTTTAAAAAGGAAAGGGAAGAGGATTGGGGACCGATCTTAAATTATCAGATCATTCTATAAATATTTTTCTAATTCTTATTATGTATGTTTCTTTCAAATCAAGTGAATCACAAAAATACATGTAGAATGAAATAGAAAAAATTATATCATACCTTTTTCTTTACTTCCAAGCTAATAATTCCTCTCAAATGGTAGTTTGCCTTGTTGCAGATTTACAAGAAGCAAATGTTGAAAAACATAATTCACTTATTTAAAAAGCTTTATTGTTAGATATCTGCAAATGTGAAAATAGATTAGTTTAAGTTTAGTATTGTTTTGAATTATTAAAGTAAAGTCTTTCTATATAATTTCCGACAGTCCATAAAAATATTTGTTAGAAAAACGTTATTCAATTAGTCCTTATCAAGTAAGTTGAGAAGAAGAAAAAATGGCATTTTAATGTTACATTATTATTATAAAATAATAATAATAAAAAAGAAGCTATGATGTTGATGCACCAACAACTGCAATTATGTATTTTTTTGTTGTCTTGGTTTTTGGAATCAAGTGAAGTGGTTGATGGTTGATTTTTGGAACCAATTCTCAAACAGTATTTGCTTGACTTTTTTTTTTTCTTTTTAAATTATTTTTCTACATAAATAAATTTTAAAATTATTTGTTTAACTATATATTGTGTAGTTTTGATTGGAAAATTTTGATTCACCTATTCATTTTTAAAAAAATGCCACTTCTTTAAGTATGAACACACTTTTTTTTCTTAATTAATATTGTCGTTATGCCGTTGTTTTTGCCTCTCACAATAAATGGTATTTTTTTTTTATTGTAGCTTAAGTTTATATTTTTATATCATAATATTTTATGTAAGTTATGTTTTTAGTTTGTAAACAACTTGGCATAAATTTGTGAACTTCGTCAAAGTGCAAAATGGAATTACCACTTTATCTCTATTCTAAATAAAATATCTAATTTATTAAATATCAAATAATATCATATATATTATATAAAATACTAATAGCGAAAAGGTGTTAAATAAAAACGTTGAATAAACTTTTAAATATAATTAAATGGGAAAGACATTAAGAATATGATAATGAAAAGATCATTGTTGATTTTTGGAACCAATTCTCAGCCAGTATTTGCTTGACTTTTCTTTTTATTTTTAAAAAAAATATTTTTCTACATAAATAAATTTTAATATTATTGTTCAACTAAATATTGTGTAGTTTGATTTGAAAATTTTCATGCACCTATTCATTTTTAAGAAAATACCACTTCTCCAAGTTTGAACACTTCTAACTAATTTTGTGGTCGCATCATTGTTTTCGCCCCTCACAGTAAATGATAATTGTTTATTGCAGCTTAAGTTTATATTTTTATATCATAATATTTCATTTAAGTTATGTTTTTAATTTGTAAACAACTGAGTATAAATTTGTTAAGTTGGTCAAAGTGCAAAGTTGGATTATCATATTATCTATATTCTAAATAAAATATCTAATACATTAATTATTAAATATATATTATATTAATGTAACGTCCGGCGATTTTAAATTCTATGAAGAGGTTAAAACTTGGAAATAGTTTTTTTGAAAGAATTAAAAATCTGGAAAATTTGGTTAAGTATGGGAAAAAGTGAGTTTTTGGCCAACTTTGACAGTCATAACTCCTAGCTCAGGATGAGTTAGGTGTAGTTCCAGTCATGTTTGCAAAGTCCGTGGAATGATCTTTCCAATGCCGCTGAGTTTTCTCGTTTGCGAGTTCGTATGAGCGAGTTATGCCCTTTCGAAGTTGGGCAGTTGGCAGGGAATCCGTCCGTAAATTGTAAGGGTATTTTGGTCTTTTCCCTAGCCTTGACTTTGGATATACATTAAGGTGAGACTGATTTTGATCAGTTTTTCCTTTTTTTTAAAAGAGTAAGAGTTAGGGTTCTTGAGAGAAAATGAGTGAAAGGAGAAGAAGAAGCAAACTTCGTAAAGATCGTCGTGGTTTTCTTCGGGGTTGATCCCTATTAAGGTATGTGAGTTCATAGTGTTGGGTTGGTTCTTTCCCCCACACGCCAAGCTCGTTTAATTTCGAGAAAAGATTGAGTATGTTTGTTGAAGTTGTTGGTTGTAATTGTTGAAGTTGTAGTTGTGTTGTGTTGAAGTTCTTGTTGGTTTAGTTATGTTTCGGGTGGTGTTTTTGAGTTGAATCTATTGTATGTTGAGAGGTTCATGATTTTAAGTGTTTGGGGCTGGAAACTTTGAAGTGTAGAAGGTTTAGAGTTGGAGAAAACTAAGGAGAAAAGTTAGTTTTCGGGGGAAAAGGGTGGGGCGTCGCGCCTGTCAGCACGCCCCAAGAGGGGCTCTGAACTTTCCCCCTTGGGGCGGCGCACCCATCAGAGCGCCAGCAGGCCTCCTCTGAAGTTTCTGGTCTGGCGCTCTGCGCCTCTCAGAGCGCCAAGTTTTCCTATTCCTTCCCCACTTTTTCATACATGTTCCTAGGTATTGTACCTATGTTTCATAGTTGTTTTCAACACTCCAAGGTATGTCTAAACGTCAAGAACTCATCCATATCATGTGATCAAACACCTTGAATCTATAAATCCAATTCAAGGAGAGATAGTTTCCAAGTCAAGTGAAGTTAAGAGTTAAGCTTGGAAGTTAAGAAGCAAGTCAAGCAAGTTTTTAAAGTTATTCAAGAGTCTTTATTGAATGTTTTAACTTCAATTTAAGGCTCAAGTTTCAAGTCAAGTAAAGAGTAAAGAGTCAATAGTTTCTAGTAGAGTAAAGAGTTTAAAGTTGAGTTCATTTCTCAAAAGTATTAGGGAACTATGTATTTCCAAAGAAGTTTCTAAATGTTTTTACATTTGAGTAAGAAAAAGGAACTACGTTTCCAAAAGAGCCTTTGGGCTAGTTTTCAAGAAAAAGGAACATCGATTCCAAGTGAGCCTTCGGGCAAAGTTTTGAGTAATTATCTCAAATAAAGAAAGATGTGTTTAAAACACTTATGAGCTAAGTATTTTGGGGAGTAGTCTTGAGCACCGAATTGGGGACACGAGTTCATATAAACTCAACTCCATAAGAACCATGCGCCAACATGAGAGTTAACAGGTCATACTTTTTAGATGATTCCGTAAGTTAAGCTAGTGGATCCACTTAGTAAAGTTAGCTTCCTATATCACGGCAAGGTATAGGATGGTCCTTGGGCAACGTGAAGTAAAATGTTGTATCACCACTAGGGCTCATAGTGGTGATTGTCGGTTAAAGAATCTCCCACTAAAGTTATATTACTTTTATATAAGTAAAGTGAGTTGTTATTGTTTTATCTTTAAACAAGCTAAGTTGTTTACATTGTTTTACAAGCTTTATATATTGCATGTGTCTTATTGCTTTATATATTGAGTTCAGTTATTCATGAGTCGAATAGAGCCAAGGTAAGTGTTCTCTTGCACTCTTTTCAAGCCTAAGTTGTGGTTTAGCTTTCCAACTCGCATACTCGTACATTCAATGTACTGATGCCAGTTGGCCTGCATCGTTTTATGATGCAG